>NC_054879.1:48917697-49104110 GCF_018320785.1 Cheilinus undulatus
AAAAATTGCTGAAAGTAGCATAAACACAGCTCAGAGTAGAGCAAAATAGCTGAAAACGGCAAAAGAAAAGCTCTGAGTAGCTTAAAAATGGCCTTAAAATAGCTGAAAGTAGCACAAGAATAGCTCATAGTAGCCTGAAATAGCCAGAAATAGCCTAAAAAAGCTCAAAGTAGCATAAGAAAATCTCAACGTGGCCTAAAAACAGGTCAAGGTAGTCTAGAAATTGCTGAAAGTGGCATAAGCACAGCTCCAAGTAGAGTAAAATAACTAAAACAAAGCAGAAGAATAGCTGAACATAGCCTTACATAGCTCAAAGTTCCATACGAATAGGTGAAAATAGCAGAAGAATGGCTCAAAGTAGCCTACGACTGACAGTAGCATTAATATTGCTCAAAGTAGCCTAAACAGAGCTCAAAGTAGCATAAGACTGGCTCAAAGTCATCTAAAATAGCTGAAAAAAGCATAAGAAAAGCTCAAAGTAGCCTGTGATAGCCAGAAAGAGCCTAAATATACCTTAAAGTAGCGTAGGAATAGCTCAAAGTAGCCTTAAATAGCCAGAAGGGCCTAAATATAGCTTAAAGTAGCATAAGAATAGCTTAAAGTACCATACAAATAGCTTTAAGTAGCCTAAATAAAGGTCTAAATATCTGACATTAGCATAAGCACAGCTCAAAGTAGACTTTAAAAGATGTAAATGGCATCAATGTAGCTTAAAGTAGCCTAAAAATAGCTGAAAGTAGCATAAGAATGGCTCAAAGCCACCTAAAATAGCTGAAAAAAGCATAAGAAAAGCTCAAAGTAGCCTGTGATAGCTAGAAAGAGCCTAAATATAGCTCAAAGTAGCATAAAATACCTGAAAGTGGCATAAGAATAGCTCAAAGTAGCCTGAAAATAACTCAAAGGTTCATAAACACAGCTCAAAGTAGCCTTAAATAGCTGAAAATAGCATCAATATATCTTAAAGTAGCCTAAAATAGCTCAAAATAGCATAAGTATAGCTAAAAGTCACTTATAATAGCTGCAATTACCATAAGAATAGCTCAAAGTAGCCTATAACAGCTCAAAGTAGCATAAGAATACCTCAATGTGGCCTATAATAGCTGAAAGTAGCATAGGAATAGCTCAAAGTAGCCTATAATAGCTGAAAGTAGCATAAGATCAGCTCAAAATAGCAAAACAATAGCTGAAAATAGGATAAGATTAGCTGAAAGTAGCCTAAAATAGCTGAAAGTAGCATAAGATTAGCTGAAGGTAGCCAGAAATAGCTATAAGTAGCATAAGAATAGCTCAAAGTAGCCTATAATACCTAACAGTAGCATAAGAATAGCTCAAAGTAGCCTATTATAGCTGAAAGTAGCATAAGACCAGCTTAAAGTAGCCTATAATAGCTGAAAGTAGCATAAGAATACCTCAAAGTAGCATAAGAATACCTCAAAGTAGCATAAGAATACCTCAAAGTAGCCTTTAAAATGAATTTAGTTCAAAAGTAGGAAAAGGTGCTATTTAATGGCAAAAGGTAGCTTAAATGGGTGAAAAATTGCAAAAATGGTGAAACAGGGGCAAAAATAGGATATAGTGACAAAAAATGGGCAAAAAAGAGGAAGCAAGTGGTATTTAATTGCAACAGGTAGCTTCAATGGGTGAGAAATGGCATCATAAATGGTGAACAGGAGCAACTATGGGAGCTATGTGGAGCTACATGTATGTGATAGTTAAGGGGAGTTAATCCTTGTGTCTGTAGGGGCTCCAGGGTTGCTATGGTGATCAAAGCCTGCATGACATCATTGTTTAATCAAGGCTGAGATCAAAGCATAATTAGAAACACCTGTGTTAGTTTCTGTTGAAACTGCACAGAAAGCTCAGTTTAGTGGCCAGAACATGCACTCAAACAAAGTCAATTTAAGCTGTTGTTGTGAAAGCTAGCAGAAAATCAAAGGTACCGTGAGAATCAGCAGAAGTTGAGGAACGCAGTGATATGTTTTTTATGTGTGGGAAGTGAAAAATCACGCTACAAGAGCGAGTTAAAAACAGTGGTACCGAAAGCTCTCACTCAGGAGTCTTTGATCAAAAAATGCATTGCTGCAGATTAGGAGCTGTAGAGGAGTTGGTCACGCTTTGAAGATCACTGTGCCAAAACCGTTAATCCTATTGACCTCAAATCTTTTTTGTGAGCAAGAGGAGAGGTGTAGCTACATTTTGCTGTTAAAATTATTTCTCTGGAGCCAATATTTGTCTCAGGAGAGCAGTTTGTTCGCAGAGCTGCCTCTAGTTTTGAAGAGTCTGTTTCTCACTCTGGCGGTGATGTCATCACTCTAAGTCTCACTCTAAAACGTCTGAGAGAGCCAAAATTTAGAAAAAGTTTGATCAGCAAACAGCATGATAGCTCAAAAAGTATAAATAGTAGAAAAGAGTATTATAGTTCGCAAAATTCTACACAAGAAGCTGAAGAGTATGAGAGTAAAATAGTGAAAATAGCCCAAGGAGAGCCAGAGTTATGAGCAGTGGAAAAAAGGGCAGATTTAATGAAATTGCTGCCATCTGCTTAACATTGTTAAACAAAGTTAAATATTTTAAAAATTATAAAAGTTAGAAATGAGAAAAGTCATAGCAGTCGAATGGCGGAGAAATGTGATTTTTTGAAGTTTGAACGGTGTCGATACGACAAAGTATGAAGGAGGAGATAGCCGGCGCGGAAGAAGTTTAATAACAATAAACAAAATGGCCGACGTGGATATCAATAATGTGGATGCTTGCCAGCATCCCCACTAATAAACAATAAAAAAAGACGAGAAGGCCCAAAAGCCACAAACATTTAGAGCTGACAGTAATAAATGCCACTGAGTTAACAACAGAACGTGATCTGATATTACCAGGGATCTGTGCTTGCTAGCCCAACAGCTTTCCCTCAGCGTATGCATGAATACTTTATGCTGCATTTTCACTCCCTGTGACTTCACATCAGATAATCCCTCCATGCTACAGGGCCTCTCTAGGAGCCTACCTGGCCCTGCTCATATACATCCATGCTACAGGGCCTCTCTAGGAGCCTACCTGGCCCTGCTCATATACATCCATGCTACAGGGCCTCTCTAGGAGCCTACCTGGCCCTGCTCATATACATCCATGCTACAGGGCCTCACAAGGATCCTACCTGGCCCTGCTCATATACATCCATGCTACAGGGCCTCTCTAGGAGCCTACCTGGCCCTGCTCATATACATCCATGCTACAGGGCCTCTCTAGGAGCCTACCTGGCCCTGCTCATATACATCCATGCTACAGGGCCTCTCTAGGAGCCTACCTGGCCCTGCTCATATACATCCATGCTACAGGGCCTCTCTAGGAGCTGACCTGGCCCTGCTCATATATACATCCATGCTACAGGGCCTCTCTAGGAGCCTACCTGGCCCTGCTCATATACATCCATGCTACAGGGCCTCTCTAGGAGCTGACCTGGCCCTGCTCATATACATCCATGCTACAGGGCCTCTCTAGGAGCCTACCTGGCCCTGCTCATATACATCCATGCTACAGGGCCTCTCTAGGAGCCGACCTGGCCCTGCTCATATACATCCATGCTACAGGGCCTCTCTAGGAGCCGACCTGGCCCTGCTCATATACATCCATGCTACAGGGCCTCTCTAAGAGCCTACCTGGCTCTGCTCATATACATCCATGCTACAGGGCCTCTCTAAGAGCCTACCTGGCCCTGCTCATATACATCCATGCTACAGGGCCTCTCTAGGAGCTGACCTGGCTCTGCTCATATACATCCATGCTACAGGGCCTCTCTAGGAGCCTACCTGGCCCTGCTCATATACATCCATGCTACAGGGCCTCTCTAGGAGCCTACCTGGCCCTGCTCATATACATCCATGCTACAGGGCCTCTCTAGGAGCTGACCTGGCTCTGCTCATATACATCCATGCTACAGGGCCTCTCTAGGAGCCTACCTGGCCCTGCTCATATACATCCATGCTACAGGGCCTCTCTAGGAGCCGACCTGGCCCTGCTCATATACATCTATGCTACAGGGCCTCTCTAGGAGCTGACCTGGCCCTGCTCATATATACATCCATGCTACAGGGCCTCTCTAAGAGCCTACCTGGCTCTGCTCATATACATCCATGCTACAGGGCCTCTCTAAGAGCCTACCTGGCTCTGCTCATATACATCCATGCTACAGGGCCTCTCTAGGAGCTGACCTGGCTCTGCTCATATATGTCTTATTTCTGTTAGTGGTGGGCTTCAGCAGCTCATCACCCAGAGACGCCCAATAATCCACTGTGTTTATCCAAAGAGTCCTTTTGGCACAGCCTCCCACTGGGTTACAGTTGGAGCATCACTCTGCAGGCTGATATGGCCCCCCCCCCCCCCCCGTGTTAAATACCCCGCTATGCTAATAGATGTTCCTTTGGAGGATGAGATTTTGGCTCAGCGAGAGGGAGAAGGAAGTCCTTCCTGAGGCTGTCACAGACATCACCAGTTAAAAATAAAAGCTTTTCTTTTGTTTACTCTGCATTGATGCACATGCCAAGCTAATTAGTAGACAGCATACCCTTAACAATTAATGGAAGCTCTGATGAGACAAGAACCCTGATAAAATCTGCTGATTAATTTGATCTGCAAAGATGAACACATTGTGTGTGTACTGTTTCTAGTGAGCGTTGCTGTGATGGGTGTCAGGATGTGAATCTACTCGGGTTTACAGCTGACAGAGCTTTATTAGTTTCCTCCTAGAATGAAGACTCTATTTACAGCACAGGAACAACAACACTGATGTCTATCTCCTCATGTTTCTGACCAGGACACTTTACCTCACCTCGCTCTTTCAGCTGCATCAGTAAATAAATATGGATGCAAATGAACAGGACAAGTTAAAACTGATAGCAGCTCTACATAGCAGCCTTCCCCATCACTGAGGGAGTGAACCTTTTTTAGTCTAAGAGGAAAACGGTCAGCTACAATATAAGGATCACTAAAGTGTCAGGGGTCTCCAGTTATGTAATCTGACAGGATCTTTCACCTCCGTCTGCATCCTGTTTTAATAACAGAGATATTAACCCTTCTCTTTGGGAGCTAGATCACTGACCCGCTAATAAAGTCTCCTTCATTTAAGGAAGAAAGTTTTAAAACTGGACAGGGAACCCGTCTAATCCAGGAGACTAGAGACTAGGAGAGTTCTGCATCATGGATGGAAGCATCATAGTTGGTGTTCATCTGTAGGTTTGGGATGAGAGTAGGGTCCCATCATCCCATCAAGCTCAGATTTATTTACTGATTTTATTTTGTCATTAATATGTTGAGAATATAATTCATAGATGTAAGGATATTTCCACTTTCAGCCTTTTCTCTGCTTTAGTCTATTTCTCACTTTATTTCATCCATGTTGTTTCACCTCTGTGTGTCCGTTTTTTTTTTTTTTATCTTATATTTATATTTATATATTATTTTATCTAATGTGTCTAATTCTTTTTGGTTCAGGTCCAGAAATGTTTGGTTTATGGTGTGATCAGATTTATTTTCATCCAAATGGAATTTAATTTTATACAACTAGGATTTTTAAATTTTTTTATTATTTTCTTTATGTTTTCAAAGCTGACATGTCTGAATAAAGGACGACTTACTGCTGATGGCGACCATTAACAAGGCCTCATGCTAAAACATCTGATATGTTTCACATTTCAGACTGATGATCAGAGTCTGACACTTTACACCTTTAGATGTTAAACTCATGGGTTTGCTGCAGCAAATGATAAAATCATAAAGACTGTCAGTAAAACCTTAGTTAATGCATTTATTCTGGATGAGATATTATTCATCATTATGGTTAAATTCTAAATTAATTTTGGCATGAACTCCTGATAATTCACTGTTAATTTGAAGACCCCATACTAAGGTGTTACCAGAGTAAGTCTGAGCAGCATTAACACCTGTTAGCTGTGATTTTATCCTGGAGTCACTCTGGTTCACCTGTAAGGTCAGATTTCATTGGTAGAAGATACAGAGAAGCTTCAACAGCCATACAAGCTCAGAAATACCAACGCCACGCTGATCTGTCAAAACCTGCATAATAGACTGCCTTGTTTCTGCTGATTGATCTTTCTGTATACACCTGCTGTCACGCTATTGGTCAGTACCCTGCAGCTTTCACCACATTCTGTCTTGCTATTGGTCAGTACCCTGCAGCTTTAACCACATTCTGTCATGCTATTGGTCAGTACCCTGCAGCTTTAATCATGTTCTGTCACGCTATTGGTCAGTACCCTGCAGCTTTAACCACATTCTGTCACGCTATTGGTCAGTACCCTGCAGCTTTAACCACATTCTGTCTTGCTATTGGTCAGTACCCTGCAGCTTTAACCACATTCTGTCTTGCTATTGGTCAGTACCCTGCAGCTTTAATCATGTTCTGTCACGCTATTGGTCAGTACCCTGCAGCTTTAACCACATTCTGTCATGCTATTGGTCAGTACCCTGCAGCTTTAATCATGTTCTGTCACGCTATTGGTCAGTACCCTGCAGCTTTAACCACATTCTGTCACGCTATTGGTCAGTACCCTGCAGCTTTAACCACGTTCTGTCATGCTATTGGTCAGTACCCTGCAGCTTTAACCACATTCTGTCACGCTATTGGTCAGTACCCTGCAGCTTTAACCACGTTCTGTCATGCTATTGGTCAGTACCCTGCAGCTTTAACCACATTCTGTCACGCTATTGGTCAGTACCCTGCAGCTTTAACCACGTTCTGTCTTGCTATTGGTCAGTACCCTGCAGCTTTAACCACGTTCTGTCATGCTATTGGTCAGTACCCTGCAGCTTTAACCACATTCTGTCACGCTATTGGTCAGTACCCTGCAGCTTTAACCACGTTCTGTCATGCTATTGGTCAGTACCCTGCAGCTTTCACCACGTTCTGTCACTGAGTAAACATTCTTTAGTGATGATAGAATGGATCCACAGAAATCCTATCAAAGCTTTTTTGACCTGATGGATCATCTCCCATGGTTCTCCTCTGCACCAGCGTGCATTAGTCCTTTATCTCACCATGCTTTCTGTATGAGTATTTTCAAATTTAGAGCTGGCAGCTCTCATGATTGGATGTAAACAAACTGTTGTAGTATCTTTGGCAGGAAACACCAATTAGATTTAAGTCCATGAGTAATTTGCTGCAGTGCATGCTGGGACTTTCCCACGCATATGTTTCCAAGGATGTCGAAATATTTTCTAAATCAGCACGTTTTTTTTGGCTCCCAGTTTTCTCTCTTGAAGGATGAAAAAAGCTCTCAGTAATGACATGCATTTATGAATATTCCAGTCAGTGAGCCAGCTCTGGAAAACCAAAACGAACAACAATAGAGCAAAAGGAGGGAAAGTGGCGGCAGCTGAAGTATTTTCTCATGTTCTTGGACTCTTTCGTTTTGCTCCGCTTTATCAGCCTCTTGTCCTGTTCTTGCTCAGAGCCACTCCATGGACATTATGTTTGAGTGCAATCACTACAATATTTAGAGTTTTGTTGAGGCCCTGGAGTGCCAACGCTCTGCCAAGAAAATAAGCCCAGGGACACAGTGGCATTATATGTGCGAAGGTCAGCTTGTTAACCAAAGTAATTGGATTTTGCAATCCTCTCTGGGTGATGTGAGTCTATTGCCTGGGTTTTCCAGCACAATCGTTTCCCTGACTCCAGTTCTGATATTGATTTGTCTTTCATTTGGATTCAGAGCGAAGACAGCAGCAGCCTCACAGCTCTGAAGCTCAGATTAATCAGCATCCATCACTGAATGATATGAATGATCAGATTATCAACATCTGAATGATTCTGAGTGGAAAACCTCCATCAGCTGCAGCTGATTCTTCTCTTACAGGCCGTTCCTCTGTGAGTGATTAAAACGTCATTTTCCCCCTCTGAGTGGTGGAGAGCTGGAGAAACAGTGAAAGATGAATATGTGCTTAAATAAAGAGCTAAAACCCAAGGACAGCCGTCTGTGGGAGGAAATCAAAGATTGGACTTTCACCTGATAAAACTGAGGAATGATGAAGCAAAGCCTGCTGGGAAACATGGCGTCATGTCTGCAATCAATACACTGATTTTAAACATCCTGTTAACTCTGAGGGTAAAAGCACGACTATTAACAGACAGACGGCAGTGAAGGCACGGATTATTGAGTCTGGAATATACGAGGGCTTAACTTTGATATCTGATCACATATGGATCACATCCAACGGCTGATCTCCCTGTGGTGAACGTCTACGCTTCTATCATATTTTCTTAAATTGCTGTGTTAAAACATCTAAACATAATCCAGAGTCCTGAGATTATTAGAGTAAGGGTAATCTGTTGGGATTAGAGGTGATATCATTCATCACTATCTGCTACCAGTGCTGGCTAATTCAGAGTTAGCCTCCAATGCCTTTTTGTTTAGTCATTGTTATTACAAATTATTTTAATATGGAGTTTTTACTCATGTTTTAATCATATTTATTTTTTCAGAGTGTTACAAGTGTCTAAGTTTGATAAGGGCATGTTTTTAGATGTAAACCAGAGAATAGTTGTGTTTTATTAGAGTGGTCTCAGTAATAATCAGTAATAATCAGTAATAATCAGTATTAATCAGTAATAATCAGTATTAATCAGTATTAATCAATTATAATCAGTAATAATCAGTAATAATCAATAATAATCAGTAATAATCAGTATTAATCAGTAATAATCAGTAATAATCAGTATTAATCAGTAATAATCAATTATAATCAGTAATAATCAGTAATAATCAATAATAATCAGTAATAATTAATAATAATCAGTAATAATCAGTAATATCAATAATAATTAGTATAAATCAATAATATCAATAATAATCAATAATAATCAGTAATAATCAGTAATAATCAGTAATAATCAATTATAATCAATAATAATCAATAATATCAATAATAATCAGTAATAATCAGTAATAATCAATAATAATCAGTAATAATCAGTAATAATCAGTAATAATCAGTAATAATCAATAATAATCAGTAATAATCAGTAATAATCAGTAATAATAAATTATAATCAGTAATAATCAGTAATAATCAATAATATCAATAATAATCAGTAATAATCAGTAATAATCAATAATAATCAGTAATAATCAGTTATAATCAGTAATAATCAGTAATAATCAGTAATAATCAATAATAATCAATAATTATCAGTAATAATCAATTATAATCAGTAATAATCAATAATATCAATAATAATCAGTAATAATCAGTAATAATCAATAATAATCAGTAATAATCAGTAATAATCAGTTATAATCAGTAATAATCAATAATATCAATAATATCAATAATAATCAGTAATAATCAGTAATAATCAGTAATAATCAATAATATCAATAATAATCAATAATAATCAATTATAATCAGTAATAATCAGTAATAATCAGTTATAATCAGTAATAATCAATAATATCAATAATAATCAGTAATAATCAGTAATAATCAGTAATATCAATAATAATCAGTATAAATCAATAATATCAATAATAATCAATAATAATCAGTAATAATCAGTAATAATCAGTAATATCAATAATAATCAGTATAAATCAATAATATCAATAATAATCAATAATAATCAGTAATAATCAGTAATAATCAGTAATAATTAATAATAATCAGTAATAATCAGTAATATCAATAATAATCAGTATAAATCAATAATATCAATAATAATCAATAATAATCAGTAATAATCAGTAATAATCAGTAATAATCAATAATAATCAGTAATAATCAGTAATAATCAGTTATAATCAGTAATAATCAGTTATAATCAGTAATAATCAGTAATATCAATAATAATCAGTATAAATCAATAATATCAATAATAATCAATAATAATCAGTAATAATCAGTAATAATCAGTAATAATTAATAATAATCAGTAATAATCAGTAATATCAATAATAATCAGTATAAATCAGTAATATCAATAATAATCAATAATAATCAGTAATAATCAGTAATAATCAATAATAATCAGTAATAATCAGTTATAATCAGTAATAATCAGTAATAATCAGTTATAATCAGTAATAATCAGTAATAATCAGTTATAATCAGTAATAATCAGTTATAATCAGTAATAATCAATAATATCAATAATAATCAGTAATAATCAGTAATAATCAATAATAATCAATAATAATCAGTAATAATCAGTAATAATCAGTAATATCAATAATAATCAGTATAAATCAGTAATATCAATAATAATCAATAATAATCAGTAATAATCAGTAATAATCAATAATAATCAGTAATAATCAGTAATAATCAGTTATAATCAGTAATAATCAGTAATAATCAGTTATAATCAGTAATAATCAGTAATAATCAGTTATAATCAGTAATAATCAATAATATCAATAATAATCAGTAATAATCAGTAATAATCAATAATAATCAGTAATAATTAATAATAATCAGTAATAATCAGTAATAATCAATAATATCAATAATAATCAATAATAAAGATGATAATGATGTGTGCCACAGAGAGCCTCTCTGCTACATTAGATAACCTGAGCATCAGAACTTCCTGTGAAGATCATCAGGTGAAGATTCATCCTTCATCTGATAAACAGATTAAACAGGATTCCTCTGTGGTGTTAAAAACCAGCAGCTGCTGGTTCCATCTGAGACACTGGGATCAGGGAGGAGGAGGACTGGGCAGGAGAGCAGCCACGGGCCAGTTCAGGTAAGTCTGGAGCTCCATCTTCATCTGTGCTAACGCTTTACTGGTTTACAGTCAGACTACCTCTACTGGTTTACAGTCAGACTAACTCTACTGGTTTACAGTCAGACTACCTCTACTGGTTTACAGTCGGACTAACTCTTTACTGGTTTACAGTCAGACTACCTCTTTACTGGTTTACAGTCAGACTACCTCTACTGGTTTACAGTCAGACTACCTCTACTGGTTTACAGTCAGACTACCTCTACTGGTTTACAGTCAGACTACCTCTTTACTGGTTTACAGTCAGACTACCTCTACTGGTTTACAGTCAGACTACCTCTACTGGTTTACAGTCAGACTAACTCTACTGGTTTACAGTCAGACTACCTCTGCTGGTTTACAGTCAGACTACCTCTACTGGTTTACAGTCAGACTAACTCTACTGGTTTACAGTCAGACTACCTCTACTGGTTTACAGTCAGACTACCTCTACTGGTTTACAGTCAGACTACCTCTACTGGTTTACAGTCAGACTACCTCTACTGGTTTACAGTCAGACTACCTCTTTACTGGTTTACAGTCGGACTATCTCTACTGGTTTACAGTCGGACTAACTCTACTGGTTTACAGTCGGACTATCTCTTTACTGGTTTACAGTCGGACTAACTCTACTGGTTTACAGTCAGACTATCTCTTTACTGGTTTACAGTCAGACTACCTTTACCGGTTTACAGTCAGACTACCTTTACCGGTTTACAGTCAGACTACCTTTACTGGTTTACAGTCAGACTAACTCTACCGGTTTACAGTCAGACTACCTTTACCGGTTTACAGTCAGACTACCTTTACCGGTTTACAGTCAGACTAACTCTACCGGTTTACAGTCAGACTACCTTTACTGGTTTACAGTCAGACTAACTCTACCGGTTTACAGTCAGACTACCTCTTTACTGGTTTACAGTCGGACTATCTCTTTACTGGTTTACAGTCGGACTACCTCTTTACTGGTTTCCAGTCGGACTATCTCTTTACTGGTCTACAGTCAGACGACCTCTTTACTGGTTTCCAGTCGGACTATCTCTTTACTGGTTTCCAGTAGGACTACCTCTTTACTGGTTTCCAGTCAGACTACCTCTTTACTGGTCTACAGTCAGACTACCTCTTTACTGGTTTCCAGTCGGACTATCTCTTTACTGGTTTCCAGTCGGACTATCTCTTTACTGGTTTCCAGTCGGACTATCTCTTTACTGGTTTCCAGTCGGACTAACTCTTTTTACGGTTTCCAGTCGGACTATCTCTTTACTGGTTTCCAGTCGGACTATCTCTTTACTGGTTTCCAGTCGGACTATCTCTTTACTGGTTTCCAGTCGGACTATCTCTTTACTGGTTTCCAGTCGGACTATCTCTTTACTCTTTCTACTGCCCTCTTATCCTCAAACGTGACTGATTGGCCGTTTGTCAGACTGCACTAACGTTTTCATTGGAGCACTGTATGATGGATCTACCTGATGGCAGACGTGATCAGGCCCAACCATTGCTGATGAAATAATGACATCATGACAACCATTTGTAAAGTGTCCAGCGTTCTCACATCTGTTCTTTAGAGCAGAAGAAAATCAACTTCTTTATTTAACTTTAGTTTGTTGTGATGCTTTCAGAAATCTGTGCTTTAGACAGATTTATGGCTTAAGATTAAATGTCTGTAATGAATAGTTAACTGCACTTTAACACTATATGGACAAAAGTATTCAGCCGCACCAACGGGGACAGGAGTGACATTGTAAGCCCTTTAATCTGGAGTTATCCTCCTCTCTTCTCTGAAGGCTTCAACATTCTGGATGTTCCTGTGGGAATGTGTGTCCATTCATCCTCTAGAGCATTTCTGAGGTCAGCCTCTGATGCTGGACCAGAAGGCCTGGACCACAATCTCTGTTCCAGTTCATCCCAAAGGTGCTGGATGGGGTTGAGGTCAGGACTCTAGTCTTTTTTAGTCCTTCTCTGGTCTCTGGTCCACAGTCCTGCTGGAATAGAAAAGGGTCTTCCCTAAACTGTTGGAAGCATAGCATGGTCCAGAAGGTCTTGGTCTGCTGAAGCATTAAGATTGGCCTTCACTGGAGATAAGGGGTCTAGACCAGACCCTGAAACAAGCCCCATACCATCATCCCTCAGACCAGAACTCAGTCTGGACCAAGTTAGCTATGCATACAGAGTTAGCTCAGGTATTCTAGAGAAGCAGCTTTTTGTCATCAGAAACACAGACTGAGCTGGGCTGAATACAGAGTCTACACTAGCGTGGTCAAAAGGGCCGAGTGTCCAGGCTGTCTGATCTGTGGTGGGGGGTGGGGCAGACCAATATCCACTTCACTAAGGGATAACTGGACCTGACAGAGATCCATACTATAAACTAAAGAAAGTGGGCTGTGATATGTGGCCATATATGGAGTTTCCTGTCAGATATATGGACCTGATTTCAAACAGACAAAGTCCAGCCTGAAGGCAAAGATCAGCCCTGGAGAAGGATGTGAGAGTCTAGATCAGTTCTTTCTCTGATTTTCACATTCATTTACTCCTTTCTTATCTGGAGTATCTTTATAAACAATCAGCCGCCTCTTTCTCCTGGGTTAGAGTTGATAAACCGACCTGCCTGTTATCTGACTGAGGATCCTCTCAGCTCTGAACTTTACCAGTACTGAACAGGAGTTAGACTTTAAGATGTCACAGCCAACTCAAGCTGGCAAAGCCAGGGCTAAACCAGCAGAATTAGGGATAATAAATGTCTTTAGCAGGTGCATAATGACGTATGCATGACCCATAATATTTCATATTTACTGTTGTAGCTTGATGCTAACTTTAGCCACAGCTGCTAGCTGCTGTTAGAGTCTGGGAGAATCCGCTAAATCAACTTTAAGATCGAACCGAAGACAAGGAGAGGAGGAGTCCTGTTTCAGGTATTAGCAGAGTAAACATCCAAAATAAAAATCATAAGTACAAATTCTGAAACAAACCCTGCTTCCAAAAAAGTTGGGGCGCTGTTTGAAATGTAAATCTCTCTCTTTAATTCTTTCCATTCTAACAGGTTTTCCTCCAAGATGGCCCTGTATTTGGCTCTATCCATCCTGCCATCAAATCTGAGCAGCTTCCCTGTCCCAGCTGAAGAGAAGCATCCCCACAGCATGATGCTGCCACCCCCATGTTTCACAGTAGGGATAGAGCGTGCAGGGTGATGAGCAGTGTTAGTTTGCTGCCTTAAGTTAAGACCAGAAAGTTCAGTTTTGGTCTCATCTGACCAAAGGACCTGGTTCCTCCACATGTCTGGTGTGTCCTCCACGTGTCTGATGTGTCCTAAACGTGTCTGGTGTGTCCTCCACGTGTCTGATGTGTCCTAAACGTGTCTGGTGTGTCCTCCACGTGTCTGATGTGTCCTCCACGTGTCTGATGTGTCCTCCACATGTCTGATGTGTCCTCCACGTGTCTGGTGTGTCCTCCACGTGTCTGATGTGTCCTCCACGTGTCTGATGTGTCCTCCACGTGTTAAGTGTGTCCTCCACGTGTCTGGTGTGTCCTCCACGTGTTAAGTGTGTCCTCCACATGTCTGGTGTGTCCTCCACGTGTCTGATGTGTCCTCCACATGTCCGGTGTGTCCTCCACGTGTTAAGTGTGTCCTCCACATGTCCGGTGTGTCCTCCACGTGTTAAGTGTGTCCTCCACATGTCCGGTGTGTCCTCCACGTGTTAAGTGTGTCCTCTGGTGTGTCCTCCACGTGTCCGGTGTGTCCTCCACATGTCTGGTGTGTCCTCCACATGTCTGGTGTGTCCTCCACGTGTCCGCTGTGTCCTCCACATTTCTGGTGTGTCCTCCACGTGTCCGGTGTGTCCTCCACATGTCTGGTGTGTCCTCCACATGTCTGGTGTGTCCTCCACGTGTCTGGTGTGTCCTCCACGTGTCTGGTGTGTCCTCCACGTGTCTGATGTGTCCTCCACATGTCTGGTGTGTCCTCCACATGTGTGGTGTGTCCTCTGGTGTGTCCTCCACGTGTCTGGTGTGTCCTCCACGTGTCCGGTGTGTCCTCCACATGTCTGGTGTGTCCTCCACATGTCTGGTGTGTCCTCCACGTGTCCGGTGTGTCCTCCACATGTCTGGTGTGTCCTCCACGTGTTAAGTGTGTCCTCCACGTGTCTGGTGTGTCCTCTGGTGTGTCCTCCACGTGTCTGGTGTGTCCTCCACGTGTCTGGTGTGTCCTCCACGTGTCTGATGTGTCCTCCACGTGTCTGGTGTGTCCTCCACGTGTCTGATGTGTCCTCCACGTGTTAAGTGTGTCCTCCACATGTCCGGTGTGTCCTCCACGTGTTAAGTGTGTCCTCCACATGTCTGGTGTGTCCTCCACATGTCTGGTGTGTCCTCCACGTGTTAAGTGTGTCCTCCACATGTCCGTTGTGTCCTCCACATGTTAAGTGTGTCCTCCACATGTCTGGTGTGTCCTCCATGTGTTAAGTGTGTCCTCCACATGTCTGGTGTGTCCTCTGGTGTGTCCTCCACGTGTCTGGTGTGTCCTCCACATGTCTGGTGTGTCCTCCACGTGTCTGGTGTGTCCTCCACGTGTCTGGTATGTCCTCCACATGTCTGGTGTGTCCTCCACGTGTCTGGTGTGTCCTCCACGTGCCTGTTGTGTCCTCCACGTGTCTGGTGTGTCCTCCACGTGTCTGATGTGTCCTCCACGTGTCTGATGTGTCCTCCACGTGTTAAGTGTGTCCTCCACGTGTCTGGTGTGTCCTCCACGTGTTAAGTGTGTCCTCCACATGTCTGGTGTGTCCTCCACGTGTCTGATGTGTCCTCCACATGTCCGGTGTGTCCTCCACGTGTTAAGTGTGTCCTCCACATGTCTGGTGTGTCCTCCACGTGTCTGATGTGTCCTCCACATGTCCGGTGTGTCCTCCACGTGTTAAGTGTGTCCTCCACATGTCCGGTGTGTCCTCCACGTGTTAAGTGTGTCCTCCACATGTCCGGTGTGTCCTCCACGTGTTAAGTGTGTCCTCTGGTGTGTCCTCCACGTGTCCGGTGTGTCCTCCACATGTCTGGTGTGTCCTCCACATGTCTGGTGTGTCCTCCACGTGTCCGCTGTGTCCTCCACATTTCTGGTGTGTCCTCCACGTGTCCGGTGTGTCCTCCACATGTCTGGTGTGTCCTCCACATGTCTGGTGTGTCCTCCACGTGTCTGGTGTGTCCTCCACATGTGTGGTGTGTCCTCTGGTGTGTCCTCCACGTGTCTGGTGTGTCCTCCACGTGTCTGGTGTGTCCTCCACGTGTCTGATGTGTCCTCCACATGTCTGGTGTGTCCTCCACATGTGTGGTGTGTCCTCTGGTGTGTCCTCCACGTGTCTGGTGTGTCCTCCACGTGTCCGGTGTGTCCTCCACATGTCTGGTGTGTCCTCCACATGTCTGGTGTGTCCTCCACGTGTCCGGTGTGTCCTCCACATGTCTGGTGTGTCCTCCACGTGTTAAGTGTGTCCTCCACGTGTCTGGTGTGTCCTCTGGTGTGTCCTCCACGTGTCTGGTGTGTCCTCCACGTGTCTGGTGTGTCCTCCACGTGTCTGATGTGTCCTCCACGTGTCTGGTGTGTCCTCCACGTGTCTGATGTGTCCTCCACGTGTTAAGTGTGTCCTCCACATGTCCGGTGTGTCCTCCACGTGTTAAGTGTGTCCTCCACATGTCTGGTGTGTCCTCCACATGTCTGGTGTGTCCTCCACGTGTTAAGTGTGTCCTCCACATGTCCGTTGTGTCCTCCACATGTTAAGTGTGTCCTCCACATGTCTGGTGTGTCCTCCACGTGTTAAGTGTGTCCTCCACATGTCTGGTGTGTCCTCTGGTGTGTCCTCCACGTGTCTGGTGTGTCCTCCACATGTCTGGTGTGTCCTCCACGTGTCTGGTGTGTCCTCCACGTGTCTGGTATGTCCTCCACATGTCTGGTGTGTCCTCCACGTGTCTGGTGTGTCCTCCACGTGCCTGTTGTGTCCTCCACGTGTCTGGTGTGTCCTCCACGTGTCTGATGTGTCCTCCACGTGTCTGATGTGTCCTCCACGTGTTAAGTGTGTCCTCCACGTGTCTGGTGTGTCCTCCACGTGTTAAGTGTGTCCTCCACATGTCTGGTGTGTCCTCCACGTGTCTGATGTGTCCTCCACATGTCCGGTGTGTCCTCCACGTGTTAAGTGTGTCCTCCACATGTCCGGTGTGTCCTCCACGTGTTAAGTGTGTCCTCCACATGTCCGGTGTGTCCTCCACGTGTTAAGTGTGTCCTCTGGTGTGTCCTCCACGTGTCTGGTGTGTCCTCCACGTGTCTGATGTGTCCTCCACATGTCCGGTGTGTCCTCCACGTGTTAAGTGTGTCCTCCACATGTCCGGTGTGTCCTCCACGTGTTAAGTGTGTCCTCCACATGTCCGGTGTGTCCTCCACGTGTTAAGTGTGTCCTCTGGTGTGTCCTCCACGTGTCCGGTGTGTCCTCCACATGTCTGGTGTGTCCTCCACATGTCTGGTGTGTCCTCCACGTGTCCGCTGTGTCCTCCACATTTCTGGTGTGTCCTCCACGTGTCCGGTGTGTCCTCCACATGTCTGGTGTGTCCTCCACATGTCTGGTGTGTCCTCCACGTGTCTGATGTGTCCTCCACGTGTCTGGTGTGTCCTCCACGTGTCTGGTGTGTCCTCCACGTGTCTGATGTGTCCTCCACATGTCTGGTGTGTCCTCCACATGTGTGGTGTGTCCTCTGGTGTGTCCTCCACGTGTCTGGTGTGTCCTCCACATGTCTGGTGTGTCCTCCACGTGTCTGATGTGTCCTCCACGTGTCTGGTGTGTCCTCCACGTGTCTGGTGTGTCCTCCACGTGTCTGATGTGTCCTCCACATGTCTGGTGTGTCCTCCACATGTGTGGTGTGTCCTCTGGTGTGTCCTCCACGTGTCCGGTGTGTCCTCCACATGTCTGGTGTGTCCTCCACATGTCTGGTGTGTCCTCCACGTGTCCGGTGTGTCCTCCACATGTCTGGTGTGTCCTCCACGTGTTAAGTGTGTCCTCCACGTGTCTGGTGTGTCCTCTGGTGTGTCCTCCACGTGTCTGGTGTGTCCTCCACGTGTCTGGTGTGTCCTCCACGTGTCTGGTATGTCCTCCACGTGTCTGGTGTGTCCTCCACGTGTCTGATGTGTCCTCCACGTGTTAAGTGTGTCCTCCACATGTCCGGTGTGTCCTCCACGTGTTAAGTGTGTCCTCCACATGTCTGGTGTGTCCTCCACATGTCTGGTGTGTCCTCCACGTGTTAAGTGTGTCCTCCACATGTCCGTTGTGTCCTCCACATGTTAAGTGTGTCCTCCACATGTCTGGTGTGTCCTCCACGTGTTAAGTGTGTCCTCCACATGTCTGGTGTGTCCTCTGGTGTGTCCTCCACGTGTCTGGTGTGTCCTCCACATGTCTGGTGTGTCCTCCACGTGTCTGGTGTGTCCTCCACGTGCCTGTTGTGTCCTCCACGTGTCTGGTGTGTCCTCCACGTGTCTGATGTGTCCTCCACATGTTTAGTGTGTCCTCCACATGTCCGGTGTGTCCCCCACATGTCCGGTGTGTCCTCCACGTGTTAAGTGTGTCCTCCACATGTCTGGTGTGTCCTCCACGTGTTAAGTGTGTCCTCCACATGTCTGGTGTGTCCTCTGGTGTGTCCTCCACGTGTCCGGTGTGTCCTCCACATGTCTGGTGTGTCCTCCACATGTCTGGTGTGTCCTCCACGTGTCCGCTGTGTCCTCCACGTGTCTGGTGTGTCCTCCACGTGTCTGGTGTGTCCTCCACGTGTCTGATGTGTCCTCCACATGTCTGGTGTGTCCTCCACATGTGTGGTGTGTCCTCTGGTGTGTCCTCCACGTGTCTGGTGTGTCCTCCACATGTCTGGTGTGTCCTCCACGTGTCTGATGTGTCCTCCACGTGTCTGGTGTGTCCTCCACGTGTCTGGTGTGTCCTCCACGTGTCTGATGTGTCCTCCACATGTCTGGTGTGTCCTCCACATGTGTGGTGTGTCCTCTGGTGTGTCCTCCACGTGTCCGGTGTGTCCTCCACATGTCTGGTGTGTCCTCCACGTGTCCGGTGTGTCCTCCACATGTCTGGTGTGTCCTCCACGTGTTAAGTGTGTCCTCCACGTGTCTGGTGTGTCCTCTGGTGTGTCCTCCACGTGTCTGGTGTGTCCTCCACGTGTCTGGTGTGTCCTCCACGTGTCTGATGTGTCCTCCACGTGTCTGGTGTGTCCTCCACGTGTCTGATGTGTCCTCCACGTGTTAAGTGTGTCCTCCACATGTCCGGTGTGTCCTCCACGTGTTAAGTGTGTCCTCCACATGTCTGGTGTGTCCTCCACATGTCTGGTGTGTCCTCCACGTGTTAAGTGTGTCCTCCACATGTCCGTTGTGTCCTCCACATGTTAAGTGTGTCCTCCACATGTCTGGTGTGTCCTCCACGTGTTAAGTGTGTCCTCCACATGTCTGGTGTGTCCTCTGGTGTGTCCTCCACGTGTCTGGTGTGTCCTCCACATGTCTGGTGTGTCCTCCACGTGTTAAGTGTGTCCTCCACATGTCTGGTGTGTCCTCTGGTGTGTCCTCCACGTGTCTGGTGTGTCCTCCACATGTCTGGTGTGTCCTCCACGTGTCTGGTGTGTCCTCCACGTGCCTGTTGTGTCCTCCACGTGTCTGGTGTGTCCTCCACGTGTCTGATGTGTCCTCCACGTGTCTGATGTGTCCTCCACATGTTTAGTGTGTCCTCCACATGTCCGGTGTGTCCTCCACATGTCCGGTGTGTCCTCCACGTGTTAAGTGTGTCCTCCACATGTCTGGTGTGTCCTCCACGTGTTAAGTGTGTCCTCCACATGTCTGGTGTGTCCTCTGGTGTGTCCTCCACGTGTCCGGTGTGTCCTCCACGTGTCTGATGTGTCCTCCACGTGTTAAGTGTGTCCTCCACATGTCTGGTGTGTTCCCACGTGTCTGGTGTGTCCTTCACGTGTCTGGTGTGTCCTCCACATGTCTGGTGTGTCCTCCACGTGTCTGGTGTGTCCTCCACATGTCTGGTGTGTCCTCCACGTGTCTGGTGTGTCCTCCACATGTCTGTTGTGTCCTCCACATGTCTGATGTGTCCTCCACGTGTCTGGTGTGTCCTCCACGTGTCTGGTGTGTCCTCCACGTGTTAAGTGTGTCCTCCACATGTCTGTTGTGTCCTCCACATGTCTGATGTGTCCTCCACGTGTCTGGTGTGTCCTCCACATGTCTGATGTGTCCTCCACGTGTTAAGTGTGTCCTCCACATGTCTGGTGTTTCCTCCACATGTCTGGTGTGTCCTCCACGTGTCTGTTGTGTCCTCCACATGTCTGATGTGTCCTCCACGTGTCTGGTGTGTCCTCCACATGTCTGATGTGTCCTCCACGTGTTAAGTGTGTCCTCCACATGTCTGATGTTTCCTCCACGTGTCTGGTGTGTCCTCCACATGTCTGATGTGTCCTCCACGTGTTAAGTGTGTCCTCCACGTGTCTGGTGTGTCCTCTGGTGTGTCCTCCACGTGTCCGGTGTGTCCTCCACATGTCTGGTGTGTCCTCCACGTGTCTGGTGTGTCCTCCACATGTCTGGTGTGTCCTCCACGTGTCTGGTGTGTCCTCCACATGTCTGGTGTGTCCTCCACGTGTCTGGTGTGTCCTCCACATGTCTGGTGTGTCCTCCACATGTCTGATGTGTCCTCCACGTGTTAAGTGTGTCCTCCACATGTCTGTTGTGTCCTCCACATGTCTGATGTGTCCTCCACGTGTCTGGTGTGTCCTTCACGTGTCTGGTGTGTCCTCCACGTGTTAAGTGTGTCCTCCACATGTCTGTTGTGTCCTCCACATGTCTGATGTGTCCTCCACGTGTCTGGTGTGTCCTCCACATGTCTGATGTGTCCTCCACGTGTTAAGTGTGTCCTCCACATGTCTGGTGTTTCCTCCACATGTCTGGTGTGTCCTCCACGTGTCTGGTGTGTCCTCCACGTGTCTGGTGTGTCCTCCACGTGTCTGGTATGTCCTCCACATGTCTGATGTGTCCTCCACGTGTTAAGTGAGTCCTCCACATGTCTGGTGTGACGGACCCACACATAAATATATCTGTTATTGTCCCAGTCTCTGTTTTATTGTTTCCTCAAGGACTCTTCTCGGCTCTTTCCCTTTTTTTAGTCTCTGTTGTGTTGTTGCTGCATCGTAGATGAACACTGGGGCCCTTACCATCTCTAGTTTTTTCTGCCACGCCCTGGTTGTAAGGACAGTCAGTGTAGAGACATGACGATGGTATGTTCAGCTCCCCTCGTTGTTAACCCTGATCCTCTTTACCTCGTTGCAGATGGACTGTTAGGGCTGGAGCATGAAGAGGATGAGAGGATAAATATCAGCTACAGATCTCTGATGATGACATGTCAGACCATCACAGGAAGTGGTTGTCTGTTGTAGTCCTGGGCATGGATAGCCTTCTTTATTCATCTTGATCTCTCAGGTGTTAACGGGTAGACAGGGCTGCCGTTTCTTCGCTATCCTTTCCAGCAGTTAAATTTGTGTTCATCAGTCGTTTTACTGTTTGGCTAAATCCTTAAAAGACGAAATCTCTATTAAAGTCAGATGGAGGCTGTAATGTCCTCTGTGTTTTAGAAACTTGGCTGTTGGTGGAGGTTTGGAGGATGCTGATTGTCTCTGCATACCAATCAGATAGAAGATAAGGGAGGAGGCCTCTGGACGACCCTGCATAGACTGCTAACCCTATAGCCAGGGTTATTGTTGCTGGAGCATGAATTTAAATAACTGAGCAGAGCTTGCATTTCACTCTAAGTTTCCTTTTCCCATAAAGTTAGCAGCGAGAAACAAATAGAGTGATGTTTAAGGCTTGCATAAGTCATTGTTCCTGCAGGAGAATTTATAGAGATATTTTTTAACTTTGTCTGAAAGACTCAATAGTAAGACCTTTCCACATTTTTAAAGTTGGCTGAAAGGTAGATTAAATCTGTTGCAGCCAGAAAGGAAAGTGATGGAATGGCTGGAGAGGAAATATCAATAATTCACAACGCTGAAATGTGAAAAGTTAGAGCCATGGTCTGCAGCAGAGAGAAGAGAGAGGGAGGAAGTATAAACGTAGCTCTTGGCTGTTTTGTGTGACTTTGGAGAACTATTTATCAAAGAGCTAAATAAAGCTACTGTGAGAACGGCACAATAAAGACCAAGAAAGAGAGGAATGACGGTTTACACTCTGGGTCAGAAGTCTAGTCCTACAGGGCTGCAGAACGTTAATGCCTGATGTAATCATATGAGCAACCTTATACCATCTAATATACTAATGAGGACATGTATTTATAGGTATGTTTGGACACTTCCTGTTATGTAATTCCTTATCACATATTATAAATTCATGGTGTAGTATAAATGTATGATGTCCATGTCTTTTGCCACTCAGGACAGGAGGAGCATCAAGAAGACCCCCGATTTCAATTCTGTGACCTTCCAGTAAAAGAAAACCCTCACTAGAAGCTGAGAAACTCCATTTCTATCATGCTGGCTGATAAATGGTTCCACTAAACTGATGATCAGATTCCAGACTACACAGAGAAGAACTGAGAGTAGCATCACTGAACATGTAAAGATCAAATGAGCCATTTTTCACAGAAGTCTGGTAAATATTCAGATGTAGAACTCTAAGATTCAGACCATAGAGCTCTAAGACAGACTGATTCAGCTCTAAGGAACTGAGACTTCCTGCCTCTGCTAAGACAGACTGTCAGCAGCTCTAAGACAGACTATACAGCTCTAGAAACAGACTAACTAGACTCTAGACCAAACAGCTCTAAGACAGACCATAGAGCTCTAACACAGACTATAGAGCTCTAAGACAGACTATAGAGCTCTAAGACAGACCATAGAGCTCTAAGACAGACCATAGAGCTCTAAGACAGACTATACAGCTCTAAGACAGACTAGACAGCTCTAAGACGGACCATAGAGCTCTAAGACAGACCATAGAGCTGTAAGACAGACTAGACAGCTCTAAGACAGACAAGACAGCTCTAAGACAGACTATAGAGCTCTAAGACAGACCATAGAGCTCTAAGACAGACCATAGAGCTCTAAGACAGACTATAGAGCTCTAAGACAGACTAGACAGCTCTAAGACAGACCATAGAGCTCTAAGACAGACTATACAGCTCTAAGACAGACTAGACAGCTCTAAGACAGACTATACAGCTCTAAGACAGACTATACAGCTGTAAGACAGACCATACAGCTCTAAGACAGACCATACAGCTCTAAGACAGACTATAGAGCTCTAACACAGACTATACAGCTCTAAGACCGACTAGACTGCTCTAAGACAGACCATAGAGCTCTAACACAGACAATAGAGCTCTAAGACAGACTATACAGCTCTAAGACAGACCATAGAGCTCTAACACAGACTAGACAGCTCTAAGACAGACCATAGAGCTCTAAGACAGACCACAGAGCTCTAAGGCAGACTATACAGCTCTAAGACAGACCATAGAGCTCTAAGACAGACCATAGAGCTCTAAGACAGACCACAGAGCTCTAAGGCAGACTATACAGCTCTAAGACAGACCATACAGCTCTAAGACAGACTAGACAGCTCTAAGACAGACTATACAGCTCTAAGGCAGACCATAGAGCTCTAAGACAGACTAGACAGCTCTAAGACAGACTATAGAGCCCTAACACAGACTATACAGCTCTAAGACAGACTGTACAGCTCTAAGACAGACCATAGAGCTCTAAGACAGACTATACAGCTCTAAGACAGACTAGACAGCTCTAAGACAGACTATAGAGCTCTAAGACAGACTAGACAGCTGTAAGACAGACCATACAGCTCTAAGACAGACCATACAGCTCTAAGACAGACTATAGAGCTCTAACACAGACTATACAGCTCTAAGACAGACTATACAGCTCTAAGACAGACCATAGAGCTCTAAGACAGACTATACAGCTCTAAGACAGACTAGACAGCTCTAAGACAGACTATAGAGCTCTAAGACAGACTATACAGCTCTAAGACAGACCATAGAGCTCTAAGACAGACCATACAGCTCTAAGACAGACTATAGAGCTCTAACACAGACAATAGAGCTCTAAGACAGACTATACAGCTCTAAGACAGACCATAGAGCTCTAAGACAGACTATAGAGCTCTAAGACAGACCATAGAGCTCTAAGACAGACCACAGAGCTCTAAGGCAGACTATACAGCTCTAAGACAGACCATAGAGCTCTAAGACAGACCATAGAGCTCTAAGACAGACCACAGAGCTCTAAGGCAGACTATACAGCTCTAAGACAGACCATACAGCTCTAAGACAGACTAGACAGCTCTAAAACAGACTATACAGCTCTAAGACAGACCATAGAGCTCTAAGACAGACTAGACAGCTCTAAGACAGACTATAGAGCCCTAACACAGACTATACAGCTCTAAGACAGACTATACAGCTCTAACACAGACTAGACAGCTCTAAGACAGACTATACAGCTCTAAGACAGACCATAGAGCTCTATGACAGACTATAAAGCTCTAAGACAGACAAGACAGCTGTAAGACAGACCATACAGCTCTAAGACAGACCATAGAGCTCTAAGGCAGACTATAGAGCTCTAAGACAGACTAGACAGCTCTTAGACACACCATAGAGCTCTAAGGCAGACTAGACAGCTCTAAGACACACCATAGAGCTCTAAGACAGACTAGACAGCTCTAAGACAGACTAGACAGCTCTAAGACAGACTATACAGCTGTAAGACAGACCATACAGCTCTAAGACAGACCATAGAGCTCTAACACAGACTATAGAGCTCTAACACAGACTATACAGCTCTAAGACAGACTAGACAGCTCTAAGACAGACCATAGAGCTCTAACACAGACAATAGAGCTCTAAGACAGACTATACAGCTCTAAGACAGACCATACAGCTCTAAGACAGACTAGACAGCTCTAAAACAGACTATACAGCTCTAAGACAGACCATAGAGCTCTAAGACAGACTAGACAGCTCTAAGACAGACTATAGAGCCCTAACACAGACTATACAGCTCTAAGACAGACTATACAGCTCTAACACAGACTAGACAGCTCTAAGACAGACTATACAGCTCTAAGACAGACCATAGAGCTCTATGACAGACTATAAAGCTCTAAGACAGACAAGACAGCTGTAAGACAGACCATACAGCTCTAAGACAGACCATAGAGCTCTAAGGCAGACTATAGAGCTCTAAGACAGACTAGACAGCTCTTAGACACACCATAGAGCTCTAAGGCAGACTAGACAGCTCTAAGACACACCATAGAGCTCTAAGACAGACTAGACAGCTCTAAGACAGACTAGACAGCTCTAAGACAGACTATACAGCTGTAAGACAGACCATACAGCTCTAAGACAGACCATAGAGCTCTAACACAGACTATAGAGCTCTAACACAGACTATACAGCTCTAAGACAGACTAGACAGCTCTAAGACAGACCATAGAGCTCTAACACAGACAATAGAGCTCTAAGACAGACTATACAGCTCTAAGACAGACCATAGAGCTCTAAGACAGACTAGACAGCTCTAAGACAGACTATAGAGCGCTAAGACGGACCATAGAGCTCTAAGACAGACTATACAACTCTAAGACAGACTATAGAGCTTCTATCTAAGACAGACTATACAGCTCTAACACAGACTATACAGCTCTAAGACAGACCATAGAGCTCTATGACAGACTATAAAGCTCTAAGACAGACTATAGAGCTCTAAGACAGACTATAGAGCTCTAAGACAGACTATAGAGCTCTAAGACAGACCATAGAGCTCTAAGACAGACCATAGAGCTCTAAGACAGACTATACAGCTCTAAGACAGACTAGACAGCTCTAAGACGGACCATAGAGCTCTAAGACAGACTAGACAGCTCTAAGACAGACCATAGAGCTCTAAGACAGACCATACAGCTCTAAGACAGACCATAGAGCTCTAAGACAGACCATAGAGCTCTAAGACAGACCATAGAGCTCTAAGGCAGACTATAGAGCTCTAAGACAGACTAGACAGCTCTAAGACACACCATAGAGCTCTAAGACAGACTAGACAGCTCTAAGACAGACTAGACAGCTCTAAGACAGACTATACAGCTGTAAGACAGACCATAGAGCTCTAACACAGACAATAGAGCTCTAAGACAGACTATACAGCTCTAAGACAGACCATAGAGCTCTAAGACAGACTAGACAGCTCTAAGACAGACTATAGAGCGCTAAGACAGACCATAGAGCTCTAAGACAGACTATACAACTCTAAGACAGACTATAGAGCTTCTATCTAAGACAGACCATAGAGCTCTAAGACAGACTATAGAGCTCTAAGACAGACTAGACAGCTCTAAGACAGACTATAGAGCTCTAAGACAGACTATACAGCTGTAAGACAGACCATACAGCTCTAAGACAGACCATAGAGCTCTAACACAGACCATACAGCTCTAAGACAGACTATACAGCTCTAAGACAGACCATACAGCTCTAAGACAGACCATAGAGCTCTAACACAGACTATAGAGTTCTAAGACAAACTATACAGCTCTAAGACAGACCATAGAGCTCTAAGACAGACTAGACAGCTCTAAGTCAGACCATAGAGCTCTAAGACAGACTAGACAGCTCTAAGACAGACTAGACAGCTCTAAGACAGACCATAGAGCTCTAAGACAGACTATAGAGGTCTAAGACAGACTAGACAGCTGTAAGACAGACCATACAGCTCTAAGACAGACCATAGAGCTCTAAGACAGACTATAGAGCTCTAAGACAGACTAGACAGCTCTAAGACGGTCTATTGAGCTCTAAGACAGACCATACAGCTCTAAGACAGACTATACAGCTCTAAGACAGACCATAGAGCTCTAAGACAGACCATACAGCTCTAAGACAGACTATACAGCTCAAAGACAGACCATAGAGCTCTAAGACAGACCATAGAGCTCTAAGACAGACTATAGAGCTCTAAGACAGACTATAGAGCTCTAAGACAGACTATACAGCTCTAAGACAGACCATAGAGCTCTAAGACAGACTATAGAGCTCTAAGACAGACTATACAGCTTCTATCTAAGACAGACCATAGAGCTCTAATACAGACTATACAGCTCTAAGACAGACCATAGAGCTCTAAGACAGACTATACAGCTCTAAGACAGACTATAGAGCTCTAAGACAGACCATAGAGCTCTATGACAGACTATAAAGCTCTAAGACAGACTATAGAGCTCTAAGACAGACTATAGAGCTCTAAGACAGACTATAGAGCTCTAAGACAGACCATAGAGCTCTAAGACAGACCATAGAGCTCTAAGACAGACTATACAGCTCTAAGACAGACTAGACAGCTCTAAGACGGACCATAGAGCTCTAAGACAGACTAGACAGCTCTAAGACAGACCATAGAGCTCTAAGACAGACTATAGAGCTCTAAGACAGACCATAGAGCTCAAAGACAGACTAGACAGCTCTAAGACAGACCATAGAGCTCTAAGGCAGACTATAGAGCTCTAAGACAGACTAGACAGCTCTAAGACACACCATAGAGCTCTAAGACAGACTAGACAGCTCTAAGACAGACTAGACAGCTCTAAGACAGACTATACAGCTGTAAGACAGACCATACAGCTCTAAGACAGACCATAGAGCTCTAACACAGACAATAGAGCTCTAAGACAGACTATACAGCTCTAAGACAGACCATAGAGCTCTAAGACAGACTAGACAGCTCTAAGACAGACTATAGAGCGCTAAGACAGACCATAGAGCTCTAAGACAGACTATACAACTCTAAGACAGACTATAGAGCTTCTATCTAAGACAGACCATAGAGCTCTAAGACAGACTATAGAGCTCTAAGACAGACTAGACAGCTCTAAGACAGACTATAGAGCTCTAAGACAGACTATACAGCTGTAAGACAGACCATACAGCTCTAAGACAGACCATAGAGCTCTAACACAGACCATACAGCTCTAAGACAGACTATACAGCTCTAAGACAGACCATACAGCTCTAAGACAGACCATAGAGCTCTAACACAGACTATAGAGTTCTAAGACAAACTATACAGCTCTAAGACAGACCATAGAGCTCTAAGACAGACTAGACAGCTCTAAGTCAGACCATAGAGCTCTAAGACAGACTAGACAGCTCTAAGACAGACTAGACAGCTCTAAGACAGACCATAGAGCTCTAAGACAGACTATAGAGCTCTAAGACAGACCATAGAGCTCAAAGACAGACTAGACAGCTCTAAGACAGACCATAGAGCTCTAAGACAGACCATACAGCTCTAAGACAGACCATAGAGCTCTAAGACAGACCATAGAGCTCTAAGACAGACTATAGAGCTCTAAGACAGACTAGACAACTCTAAGACAGACCATAGAGCTCTAACACAGACCATACAGCTCTAAGACAGACCATAGAGCTCTAAGAAAGAGTATAGAGCTCTAAGACAGACTATAGAGGTCTAAGACAGACTAGACAGCTGTAAGACAGACCATACAGCTCTAAGACAGACCATAGAGCTCTAAGACAGACTATAGAGCTCTAAGACAGACTAGACAGCTCTAAGACGGTCTATTGAGCTCTAAGACAGACCATACAGCTCTAAGACAGACTATACAGCTCTAAGACAGACCATAGAGCTCTAAGACAGACCATACAGCTCTAAGACAGACTATACAGCTCAAAGACAGACCATAGAGCTCTAAGACAGACCATAGAGCTCTAAGACAGACTATAGAGCTCTAAGACAGACTATAGAGCTCTAAGACAGACTATACAGCTCTAAGACAGACCATAGAGCTCTAAGACAGACTATACAGCTTCTATCTAAGACAGACCATAGAGCTCTAATACAGACTATACAGCTCTAAGACAGACCATAGAGCTCTAAGACAGACTAGACAGCTCTAAGACAGACTAGACAGCTCTAAGACAGACTATACAGCTGTAAGACAGACCATACAGCTCTAAGACAGACCATAGAGCTCTAACACAGACAATAGAGCTCTAAGACAGACTATACAGCTCTAAGACAGACCATAGAGCTCTAAGACAGACTAGACAGCTCTAAGACAGACTATAGAGCGCTAAGACAGACCATAGAGCTCTAAGACAGACTATACAACTCTAAGACAGACTATAGAGCTTCTATCTAAGACAGACCATAGAGCTCTAAGACAGACTATAGAGCTCTAAGACAGACTAGACAGCTCTAAGACAGACTATAGAGCTCTAAGACAGACTATACAGCTGTAAGACAGACCATACAGCTCTAAGACAGACCATAGAGCTCTAACACAGACCATACAGCTCTAAGACAGACTATACAGCTCTAAGACAGACCATACAGCTCTAAGACAGACCATAGAGCTCTAACACAGACTATAGAGTTCTAAGACAAACTATACAGCTCTAAGACAGACCATAGAGCTCTAAGACAGACTAGACAGCTCTAAGTCAGACCATAGAGCTCTAAGACAGACTAGACAGCTCTAAGACAGACTAGACAGCTCTAAGACAGACCATAGAGCTCTAAGACAGACTATAGAGCTCTAAGACAGACCATAGAGCTCAAAGACAGACTAGACAGCTCTAAGACAGACCATAGAGCTCTAAGACAGACCATACAGCTCTAAGACAGACCATAGAGCTCTAAGACAGACCATAGAGCTCTAAGACAGACTATAGAGCTCTAAGACAGACTAGACAACTCTAAGACAGACCATAGAGCTCTAACACAGACCATACAGCTCTAAGACAGACCATAGAGCTCTAAGAAAGAGTATAGAGCTCTAAGACAGACTATAGAGGTCTAAGACAGACTAGACAGCTGTAAGACAGACCATACAGCTCTAAGACAGACCATAGAGCTCTAAGACAGACTATAGAGCTCTAAGACAGACTAGACAGCTCTAAGACGGTCTATTGAGCTCTAAGACAGACCATACAGCTCTAAGACAGACTATACAGCTCTAAGACAGACCATAGAGCTCTAAGACAGACCATACAGCTCTAAGACAGACTATACAGCTCAAAGACAGACCATAGAGCTCTAAGACAGACCATAGAGCTCTAAGACAGACTATAGAGCTCTAAGACAGACTATAGAGCTCTAAGACAGACTATACAGCTCTAAGACAGACCATAGAGCTCTAAGACAGACTATAGAGCTCTAAGACAGACTATACAGCTTCTATCTAAGACAGACCATAGAGCTCTAATACAGACTATACAGCTCTAAGACAGACCATAGAGCTCTAAGACAGACTATACAGCTCTAAGACAGACTATAGAGCTCTAAGACAGACCATAGAGCTCTAATACAGACTCTACAGCTCTAAGACAGACCATAGAGCTCTAAGACAGACTATACAGCTTCTATCTAAGACAGACCATAGAGCTCTAATACAGACTATACAGCTCTAAGACAGACTATACAGCTCTAAGACAGACCATAGAGCTCTAATACAGACTCTACAGCTCTAAGACAGACCATGGAGCTCTAAGACAGACTATACAGCTTCTATCTAAGACAGACCATAGAGCTCTAATACAGACTATACAGCTCTAAGACAGACCATAGAGCTCTAAGACAGACTATACAGCTCTAAGACAGACCATAGAGCTCTAAGACAGACTATACAGCTCTAAGACAGACCATAGAGCTCTAAGACAGACCATAGAGCTCTAAGACAGACTATACAGCTTCTATCTAAGACAGACTATAGAGCTCTATGACAGACTATAGAGCTCTCAGATAGTCTAAACAGCTCTTTGACAGTGTATGTATCTCCATAGCATGAGGATGGTAGTATGAACATTTACTGTATGTATTCCATGAAACTTTCCTTTCCAGATCTGAATGCATCGTCTTCTAGTAATCATACTTGCTTTCTTCCTGTCAGCATTAGGCAGGTCAGAATGGGCTAATCCAGGTTCACTTTGTTGGTGTTGAAATCAAATAAACGTAGAAAGGTCCATGCACTGCTCTGCTCCCACTAAATATCTGGATTCAAACAGGGCAATATTTGGACCCACACGATCTTCCTCGTTCCCCTGTTTTAATAAAGTTACCCACGGGGAGCTAGCAGAGCCGACCTTGTTCTGAAGTCAGTGAAATTCTTGTCCTCTACTTTTATGCAGTTTGTCCAAATGTGTGCAACGAGCACAATTACAATATTCACCCCCTTGGATGTTTAACCCTTTTGGGACTGATTGATTTTATAAAGTAATCATGTAAGGGTTAATGCCTGACGAGGTGTCCAATTATCAGGGATTAATGGACGACGTGGACAGTTGCCTCCGTGAAGCCATTCCAATCCCCTAACGTTCTTAGGGAATGTAAACGTTGTTCACTACTCCAGTAAATAGGCGGGCCATAGATACCAAGTCACAACGGAACAAAAAATAGTCCGTTCACCGCACTTTCTGAACGGATTTATCAATGAAATGACATGAAGACGAGTGAGACGGAGGGTCATGTGATCAGACTATAACCTGTAAGTGAACATGAACAGTCATCTGATAGGAAGCTTAGTTTTAGCAGACCAGCTGTTTGAATAAACACAACAATCCCTCTTTCTGCACTACGAGGTCACAGAGCTGTCCACGCCCTGCAGGTGCTGATTGTCCGTCAGACACGTCAATATTTATCAGATATTATCATGACGGTTTATCAGAAGCCGTTCCTTTGGCTCTACAAATAAATAATAGCTGCTTTTCCTTTGTCTGTGTGATTTGAATCTTCTGACAGTAGTTTACAGCAGCTAGAACAGGAGGAAGAGAGAGTTTTGTGACACTCACCTCTCAGAGTTAAGGTGACGGAGAGAAGACGTACGTCTGTTAGCAGAGTCGGTTTGCTCAGAATTATTAACGGAGGAATAATCACACAGTGGGACATCAGCTCTGCTCTACTTGGATCTCTCTCTCTCTCTCTTTCTGAGAGGGAGAAAACTTTATTGACACACGTCAATAGACACACAACACATGCGCATTTTGTCACATATATCCAGCACACGTCACTGGCTACCGTTGCTGCTCATTTAGGCGACATAAATAAACACAGAACAGAACCTCTCATTACAACTGAGAGCACATATTCGTGTTTATGTCAACAACGTCGGATATAAAAGATAAGAGCGTCTTAGGTTACAGGTCTTAAACCTAGAGTCTGTCATTTTATTTATGTCAGTAAAGTGACGGTTGATGACGGTCCATGGCTGTCAGCGCTGTTCTCCCTGCTCAGAAATATGACTGTTTCAGGTTGCTATAGTTACTCCTAACGGAGTAACGGCTAACGGCTGCTGCGCATTAATTTAGAACAGTGAAAAGATTATTTTGACCGGGACTACTTGAGAAGTTCGAAAGGTGTCCGTATATCAGAAGTTAATTGACACCAATGGAATTTTCAGAGCCAATCAGAATCGAGTATTCACCAAGACCATGGTATAAAATCAATATAATTAGGTTTTTGAAAAAAAAAATTCGATTTAATGTCAAAGTGGAAACAGATTTCTACAAAGTGATGTCAGTCAGATACAAATATGTTAGGTAAAATAATATTCCTCTTTCTAGTCAGTGTTAAGTAGAGTCTCCTTAGTCTGCAGTCTCAGTCTCTCTGGGTCTGTGGGGATAGGTCTCAGTCTCTCTGGGTCTGTGTGGATAGGTCTCAGTCTCTGGGTCTGTGGGGATAGGTCTCAGTCTCTCTGAGTCTGTGTGGATAGGTCTCAGTCTCTGGGTCTGTGTGGATAGGTCTCAGTCTCTGGGTCTGTGGGGATAGGTCTCAGTCAGGATCAAACATCTGGACTCTGGACTTTTGCTCCATTCTTCTTTGATAAACTGATCAAGCTCTGTCAGGTGGATCAGGGATCAGGACTGAACAGACCTTTAAAGTCCAGACTCTATCCTCTCTTGGACTGAGGTCTGGTCTTTGACTGGGCCAGTCCAGATCATTCTCCTCGTTGTCTTTAAACCATTTCTGTGGAGCTTTCTCTGGATGCTTGGGCTCTTTGTCTGACTGGAGAATGAATCTCTGAGCTGTAGTTCTCTGTCGGACTGATGAAGACTGTCCTCCAGGATTTTCCTAGATTTTGCTGCATTCATTTCCCTTCTACCTTTACCGGCTGCTGACAAGCATCCCCACAGCATGATGCTGCTGAGAAGCATCCCCACAGCATGATGCTGCTGAGAAGCATTCCCACAGCATGATGCTTCTGGGAAACATTCCCACAGCATGATGCTGCTGAGAAGCATCCCCACAGCATGATGCTGCTGAGAAGCATCCCCACAGCATGATGCTGCTGAGAAGCATCCCCACAGCATGATGCTGCTGAGAAGCATTCCCACAGCATGATGCTGCTGAGAAGCATTCCCACAGCATGATGCTGCTGAGAAGCATCCCCACAGCATGATGCTGCTGAGAAGCATTCCCACAGCATGATGCTTCTGGGAAACATTCCCACAGCATGATGCTGCTGAGAAGCATCCCCACAGCATGATGCTGCTGAGAAGCATCCCCACAGCATGATGCTGCTGAGAAGCATTCCCACAGCATGATGCTGCTGAGAAGCATCCCCACAGCATGATGCTGCCACCAGCGTGCTCCACAGTGGGGATGGTGTGTTTGTGGTGATGTCAGTGTTTGGCGTCTTGTCTGATGGTCTCAAAGCTCCATTCTGGTCTCATCAGACCAAAGACCTTTCTTCCTCTTGACCATGGAGTCTCCCACAGTCCTTCTGGTGAACTCTAGTCCAGATTGAATCTGAGTTTTCTTCAACAGTGTCTTTCTCTTTGCCACTCTCCCATAAAGCTCTGACTGGTGAAGAACCCGGCCAACAGTTGTTGTCTGCAGAGTCTCTCCATCTCAGCTGCTGAAGCTTGGAGCTCCTTCAGAGTAGTCATAGGTGTCTTGGTGTCCTCTCTCACTAGTCTCCTTCTTGCACGCCCACTCAGTCTGTGAGGACGGTCTGATCTAGGCAGATTTACACATGTGACATATTCCTTCATTTCTTCATGATGGATTTAACTGAACTCTGGGGGATGTTCAGAGACTTGGAGATGTTTCTGACTTAGACTTTTCAATAACCCTTCCCCTGATTGTTCTTTTGTCTCCATGGTGTAATGGTAGCCAGGAATACTGATGAACCAGTGACTGAGACACATTCACTGACCTCAGCTGATCCTCATCTCTCTAACTGTGACATTACTAGCACCAACAGGCTGGGTCTCTGCTGGACTCTGTTCAGTCCCTTTAAAGGAGGGAATATTTATGCAGTCACTGATTCTACATGATAAATATTTTTTAAATTAGCATTCATTTTTAGAAAACTTTTTTGACTTTGACATTACAGAGTTGTTTTTTTTTTTTTTTGTGAAAACAGCCAATTTTATCAACCATGAGTCATTTATAAAACCCTTATAAAGGTCAAACATCCAGGGGGTGAATACTTTTAAAGGCGCTGTACACATCAGACAGATAAAGTCCACATAGGCGTTTCTTAGAGGAGCTTTGAAGCTGTGGAAGCTGGCTACAATGTAAGAACATACTGCTGAAATAAAGGGTTAAAGGAGCGACACAACGCCACGTTACCTGCAGCCAGCTGAATCAGCAGGCTGAGTCAGAGCTCCCATCGCTGTCTTCTGTACTCCTTTATCCAAACAGGTGACTTTTGTCTTTATCCACATTTCTATTTCTGTGTTTATTCACATGATTTTACTAAACTCTAGAAGTGGTTTGGTTTTGTGTGTCTGATATTTGCATGCATCTCCATCTTTTTTCAGTGCTAGCTTCTAGACATTAGCCTTCATTGCTGTCATTGCAGTGTGTTTAGAAATCCTCTAGTTTTGCAGAAATCTGATTTGACTGACATCCCCATAACTGTTTGATTCCAAAAGACAGAAAAAAACATAATCACTGATCACATAAACAGAAGATTTTAGGCTGCCGTATGCTCAGGCTAGACCTGCTGATTAAATGGTCTCTGTAATTGTTCAATGAATAAATCCTGAACCATTAACATAAATGAACATGCGTGCTTGTTTTTCTCTAGTCTTATTAAAATGAGTGTAGAGCCTTGTAAGCCAGTGTAGAGTGGGAACCCTGCAGAGGATGGCACTTGAAAATGTATGCAGTGAAATGTGTGTGTGGGTGGTTGGCCATGCTCACACCAACACTCGCTGCTCTGTGCATTAATGCTCGTATTTAAAAGCCATTATGAGAAAGAAACTCTCCCCGCTAAGGGCTCAGCACTTGCCAAAAACATGACTTTTTTTTCCCACTAAGACCTGTGGAGCTCTGTGTACCGTCCACAGCTATTTAACAGCAGTCTGAGTGCTTTGGGCAGAGTGCCTCCTTATCTCTAGTAGTCAGAACCCTGAACCAGGGCTGTTTGGTCCCTCTTAAGGCTCTGCAGGGCAGGAGGCTCTCCAACTCTGTGTTGGAGTTGCCTTTTTGAAAATCATGAGTCTAGTTATGCTAATCATGGAGCCATTCATGAGCTTTAGGTTGTAAATGAGCAGATCATTTGATTTAGGTGTCAGGGTGGGAGAGGTCTTGGGGCCCACACTCGCTAGACCCAGTCGCCCCAGTGGTGTTGAAGCGTATTAGTTCCCCCTTCCCCAGTCCCCCGCTGGCGTGCACTCACTGTGTGGAGAGAAAGGGCCGTGATTGGCTGTAGGAGCTGGGAGACAATAATAATAATAATAATAATAATAACTGTATTTATAAAGCACCTTTCAAGAACAGCGAGGTCACAAAGTGTTTTACAAAAAGGTAAAAGAAACACAAGCAATTAACGCAAAGGTACAATAAGAGAATACACAGTGCACAAAACAGATTAAGTAAAGGCCAGACCAAACAAGTAGGTCTTAAGTTGCTTTTTAAAAGAATCAGCTATTTCTGCTGGTCTTAAACTCAATGGAAGTGAGTTCCAAAGAGTTGGAGCAATGACCTTGAATGCACAGTCACCTTTAGTTTTTAGTCTGGAGCGTGGAACAACCAGCAGACCCTGATCAGAGGACCGAAGAGTCCTGCTGGGATTGTAAGGTTTTAGGAGCTCCATAATGTAGGCTGGTGCCTGACCATGCAGGGCTAGTTACAGTAGTCTAAATGGGAGGAAATGAAAGTGTGAATAACCATATCCATCTGAGCTGTAGAAACAATGTGTCTGAGTTGTGCGATATTTCTGCGTTGGAAAAAACAAGAACGGACCAGATTATTGACATGTTGATCTAGAGATAGAGAGTGGCTAAATGAAACACCGAGATTACGAAGAACAGGTTTTACATAAGTAGACAGGGTACCAAGTTCCTCCAAAATCCCTGGCACTAAACCATCTGGGGCCAAGACAAGGACCTCTGTTTTGTCAGCATTTAGCTGTAGATAATTATCTGACATCCAGTTAATGGCACTCAAACAACTGAGTAAAACGGACACTTTAGTGTAATTTTCAGGTGTAAAAGCTATATGAAGCTGGATGTCATCTGCATAACAATGATAGGATATGTCTTTAAAACTGTTGATTAAGTGGCTGAGTGGGAGCAGGTACAAGGAAAATAATGTTGGGCCAAGGACCGAACCTTGGGGAACTCCACAGACCAGGGGGGAATGTGAAGAGCTGTGGCTGTTAACAGTGACTGAGAAAGTTCTCTCTGACAGGTAAGAGGAGAACCAATCAATGGCTGAGCCAGAAATGCCCACCCACTGCTTCAGCCTATCAACTAAAACACCATGACAGTGTCAAAGGCTGCACTGAGATCCAATAAAACCAACACAGAACATTTACCTTCATCACAGCTGATCAGGAGGTCATTAAAACTCTAAGAAGGGCTGATTCGGTTGAATGGGACTGACGAAAACCAGACTGAAACTTATCCAGGATGTTATGAGTGTCCAAGGCAGCTGTAAGTTGTTTGGCGACCACTTTTTCTAGAATTTAGAAATAAAGGGTAGTTTTGAAATGGGCCTATAGTTCTGGGGCAGAGAGGAGTCCAGATTTGTTTTTTTGAGAAGTGGTTGAATGGCTGCATGTTTAAAATATGGAGGAACGTGACCAGATTCTAATGATTTATTGACAATTGAAAGAATGTATGGGCCAATGGAATCTATTACAGATTTTAGTAGCTGGGTGGGCAGTATGTCAAAGGGACTAGAGGAAATTTTCATAGTTCTAACCAGATTCTTTAGGTCTTGTAGGGAGACCAGAGAGAACTTGTCCAGGATTGTTTGGTGAGGTGGGCAGGGAGCAGCAGAAGAAAAAGATGGAGTGATTTGTGCTTGGATGTCGTTGATCTTGCTAACAAAAAAGGAAAGAAATCTTTCACACTCATCATCAGAGGAAATTGGGGGGGTGATGGAGAAGAGACAACATTATTAATAGTTTCAAACAGGACTCTAGGATTACGTCTGTTCTGTGCTACAAGGTTTGCAAAATACTTATCTCTGGCATCCTCAACCATACTATTAAATTCAGTGAAAAGCTCTTTTAGATGCTGATGGTGGACATAAAGACGGGTGGATTTCCACAACCGTTCTACTTTATGGCATGTTCGCTTAAAGGAGCGGATATTATCATTTAACCAGGGGGACGGCTTTTTCGAAGGGGCCAGTCTGGATTTTAAGGGAGCAATTCCATCCAAAACAGAAAGACAGTGCTCATTAAAAGACTGTACTTGTGTGTCAGTATCACCCAGTAATGACAAATGGCAGGAATGAAAGGAGGCAGAAAACTTTTCTGCAGTGAGATGATTAAGGATGTGAGGGCAGGGCAGAGTATCTAAGTTAAAGGACAGATCAACTAAGATACCTTTAAAAAGTTCCTCAGAAACAACAGAGTCAACTTTTAAACCAAATGTAAAGACAAGGTCCAGTGTATGACCTCTAACATGAGTAGGACCTGTTACATGCTGGGTCAGATTAAATGACTCAGTAATGCTTATCAGAGACCTCATCAATGTGAATGCTAAAATCACCAAGAAGTAAAAATCTGGAGTTTTAAGATGGAGAACAAAAAAATCACTGAAATCAGTTAAAAAACGACTATTTGGGCCGGGTGGGCGCTAGACTAAAATGGCATGAAAGGGGTTAGAATGACCAATTTTGATCATTTGAAGTTCAAAAGAAGAAAAGGACCCAGTGTTCACCAAACGGCAAGAAAAATTATTTTAAACACAGCATTAAGTCCTCCACCATGGCCAGAAGTTCTAGGCAAGCTTATGATCAGCTGACTGCTAGTTAATCTCGGCGGGGCTTCAGTGTTAATGTGGTCAACTTTGAACTATGACTGAAGATGTTTGCTGACCACCTTTTTCCCATGAGAAAGACAAAACAGACTTACCAAAAATAGATCTTTGATGGCTAAAACTGACAGAAAGTAAGTTTAGTTTTTGTCAAGATGGCTTAAATTAAATTCAGTTTTCTTTAGATATTCAAGATCCATGAATTTTCTCCACTGTGGTTTAGCAGGTTAGAGACAACACATTAAAATGGCTTGGTACCAGATTCAGAATAAATGCGTGGACTAAAAGTAAAAACTAAAATGTGAGAACTTTTATGGACTAAAACTGTAGAGGGTAGAAATGACTAAAATGTGACTAAAACTAAAAAGGCATCTAGTCCAAACACTGAGAGTAGAACTAACATTAGCTGTCAAAATGAACACTGCTGTGTCCAACATCAGTGAAAATGTGTATCATGCCTACACTATGCATTCAAACTCTTCCAACAGTTTCAAGTTTCTCTTCTTCTTCATAGAGAACCAGACCAACCGTCCGTGTCTGTCTAACTGGAAACGAACCGTAACATCAGTTCCACTTTCATCATGTCAGCGGTTAATCGCTCCGACCTCAGACAGTCAAAGTGACAACGCAGAGAGACAGATGATAGGAACTAGAGAAGAGCTGGGAAAGAGCTAGAATAAACAAACGGAGCGCTTTAGAAGAGCGGTCAAATATGCACATTTATTTGGTCATCACCAGCTCAATGAAAACACGCCAGGTGGAGAAGACACAGGTAAGCTAGCAGAACCAGACATTCAACACAGAACAGCATTTGTGGTGGTTTGCAAACCACCGTCCAACTTTTAGAACCAAATCAATGAGCTGTATGATTTTAAAGCCTAAACAACAATTCAAAAGTACACAACTCTAATGCACTCCAGCAGCTGCATGACAGGAACTAAGAGGTAAAGCTCCTCCACCATGCAGCTCCTCCACCAGTCCGCAGCTCCTCCACCAGTCTGCAGCTCCTCCACCAGTCCGCAGCTCCTCCACCAGTCTGCAGCTCCTCCACCATGCAGCTCCTCCACCAGTCTGCAGCTCCTCCAGCAGTCGGCAGCTTCTCCACCATGCAGCTCCTCCACCAGTCTGCAGCTCCTCCACCATGCAGCTCCTCCATCAGTCCGCAGCTCCTCCACCATGCAGCTCCTCCACCAGTCCGCAGCTCCTCCACCAGTCTGCAGCTCCTCCACCATGCAGCTCCTCCACCAGTCTGCAGCTCCTCCAGCAGTCGGCAGCTTCTCCACCATGCAGCTCCTCCACCAGTCTGCAGCTCCTCCAGCAGTCGGCAGCTTTTCCACCATGCAGCTCCTCCACCAGTCTGCAGCTCCTCCACCAGTCGGCAGCTTCTCCACCATGCAGCTCCTCCACCAGTCTGCAGCTCCTCCAGCAGTCGGCAGCTTCTCCACCATGCAGCTCCTCCACCAGTCTGCAGCTCCTCCACCATGCAGCTCCTCCATCAGTCCGCAGCTCCTCCACCATGCAGCTCCTCCACCAGTCTGCAGCTCCTCCAGCAGTCGGCAGCTTTTCCACCATGCAGCTCCTCCACCAGTCTGCAGCTCCTCCACCAGTCGGCAGCTTCTCCACCATGCAGCTCCTCCACCAGTCTGCAGCTCCTCCACCATGCAGCTCCTCCATCAGTCTGCAGCTCCTCCACCAGTCTGCAGCTCCTCCACTAGTCTATCTATATAATTGATCCATAAGTGAATAAGATCTGTGAACTAAAGGGCTGAAAAGAAATCCCCCTCCAGCTCTGAGTTTTTCCCTAAAGCAGCAGTAAGATGAGTGATCCAGTCCGCTCCATCTGATGGATCCACTACACTTACATTTAGTCATTTAGCTGTTTATCTGCTGATTTTGCTCTAAAAAGTGAAATTACTGAGTGAATCCTGCATGAGCCTCTGAAGCGGTTCATATTTGTGTCTCTTGGTGCTCTTTGGTGTCTCTGCTAGCTCAGATGCTCCTTCTTTTTCATGTCTGGAACAGACAACAGTGGTGGAGTCTGAACTTTAACTAGGATTTATAAGAGAGGAGAGTCGGTGGGCCTCCAGAACCTGGAGCTGGACTTTAGATTAATTTTATTAATAAAACTAAAGTAAACATGAAAAATAAAAGTCTGATGACCACCATAAAAAAAGCTCAGTCTTCCTCAGAGTATCTTTAACAGTTAAAGGTCCTGTTTCCCTCCAGTACCAGTTCTGTGAATAACTCCTCCTAATCAACCATTCAGAGTGTGAGCTGTTTCAGCAGGGAGTCAGTCCAGGGTGTCTGAGCAGTCTGAGTGCATTCCTGACTGAAAAACTAAAGTCCTTTTATTTCTCAGGGTTATCATTTAAAGGAACGACCAATATTCACCTTTATTTACAGAACATGTGCACACTTAGAGCCTGGGTCCACTAATGTCTATTTCCCCCACAGCCTCAGAGCAGCTCATCACGGATACTGTTGCTAGGCAACTACAGTTAGCTTTCACTTTGTACTGACCATTTAGTCTGTTTGATTTTTATTTAAAGAAATTTCACTCAGAAAATTTGATACCAGAAGTCATGCCCTTCTTTATTCTAAACAGAAATCATGTGTGGAAGAAATGACTAGAACTGCAGAGTTATTATGGCTATAATAATTATCTGTGATTATTATCATTATTATTACCATTATTATTATAATTGTTATTATTATTATTATTATTATAATCATTATATAGCAATCTCATTTCTACTGATTAATGCTGCTGCGTAGAGTGTCCACCAGTTTTAACTCCTCCCACTCATAATCATCCATACAGTTAAAGATGCAGCAGTGGGAGGAATGTTGGATTCAGTGTCATGTGACTGCAGGGGCAGAGATGGAGCTCCTCATCTCCTGGTTGGGAGACGACTAAAGGTGATTTCACTCTTGGCCATCCTGCCACCATGGGAGTGTTTTTGAACACCAGCTACATCCCTCTCTGTATCTCTAATCTACATGCAGCTCAGAGGATGAAATGGACCCACGCTGCATGGCTGCCATGGTTTCTGAAATGACTAAAGACGTTTATTACCTTTGCCACTCTCCTCACTGACTACAGCCTGTGGCCATCTGTAAGGTGAGCCTTACCACCTGTTGACTATATTCTAATGATTTCCAGCATTTACTGAGAGCAATGTGAACAAACCAGTGTGCAGAAGAAGAATCCCATGGCTGACACAAGTTTCTGTCAGAGCACAGCAGGGTTTTATGAAGGTGAATGATGTATTCAGTATTCTTTGACTGTTATTGGTTTAATAAATTGTTACCAAAGCCTGTGAGGCTCTCATTTCCATCAGGGTTAAAGTTCCCCTTCAGTAAAGGTTCACTGATCTTAAAGCATAAGGTTGAATATAAATATATATTTAAATATAACATTAGGTTGTGTGCAGATTAGTATGATTAACATTTGAAGAGGCCTGAGGAAAAAACTCCTGCTTCAGTAAAAAGATGACACTCTCCCTCCTTACAAAGCCAGATGTTTCATCTCCTACAGATACCTTTGTTGGTTTTTTCATGACACACTCTGGTTAATGTGTGTGCAGGGCAGGGTGGCTCGCACGGCGGCCATTGCTCATTTCTGCCCAGGGGTGGTGTGGCGTGCTCTGGTGGGTTAATCCAGCCCCTGGAGGCTGTAGCTCATGATGAAGCACAGGTAGAGCATTACTGGGATGGTTTCATGATCTGCTCTTTTAGCGACCTTGAGCAAAAACGCAGACGCCTCACATCAACCCCAGGAAACTAGAGTGGTGAAAATGCTGGTGTTGTTGAATATACCAGAGAACTCCAGGATGAGATGAACACATGGGAAGGTTCTTTGTTTTGGTTCCTAATTAAAGGGACATTTTCTTTTACTTCAGTCCTCTAAGCTCTAAATCAAACACCTCTGTTGTGCTTTGGTCAGAACAGGATCAGGATCAAGAACCACAGGAGAACAAAAATTAACAGCTTCTCTCAGAACAGTCTGAGCTACATCTCCTCCAACCCTCTCTACCTGAGGACGCTGACGGCAGAACAGACAAGAGATCTATGTGTGGAGATCTATGGATGAAGATCTATGGATGGAGATCTATGGATGAAGATCTATGGATGGAGATCTATGGATGGAGATCTATGGATGAAGATCTTTGGATGAAGATCTATGAGTGGAGATCTAAAAAAGAAGTTCTATAAGTGGAGATCTATGTGTAGATATCTACATGTAGAGATCTATGTGTAGATATCTATGTGTAGAGATCTACGTGTAGAGATCTATGTGTAGATATCTACATGAAGAGATCTATGTGTAGATATCTATGAGTAGAGATCTACGTGTAGAGATCTATGTGTAGAGATCTATGTGTAGATATCTATGAGTAGAGATCTACGTGTAGAGATCTATGTGTAGATATCTATGAGTAGAGATCTATGGGTGGAGATCTATGAGTAGATATCTATGTGTAGATATCTATGTATAGAGATCTATGTGTAGAGATCTATGTGTAGATATCTACGTGTAGATATCTACGTGTAGATATCTATGGGTGGAGATCTATGTGTAGATATCTATGTGTAGAGATCCATGTGTAGAGATCTATGTGTAGATATCTATGTGTAGTGATCTATGTGTAGAGATCTATGTGTAGAGATCTATGTGTAGAGCTCTATGAGTAGATATCTATGTGTAGAGATCCATGTGTAGAGATCTATGTGTAGATATCTATGGGTGGAGATCTATGAGTAGATATCTATGTGTAGATATCTATGTATAGAGATCTATGTGTAGAGATCTATGTGTAGATATCTACGTGTAGATATCTACGTGTAGATATCTATGGGTGGAGATCTATGTGTAGATATCTATGTGTAGAGATCTATGTGTAGAGATCTATGTGTAGATATCTATGAGTAGAGATCTATGAGTAGAGATCTATGTGTAGAGATCTATGTGTAGAGATCTATGTGTAGATATCTATGGGTGGAGATCTATAAGTAGAGATCTATGTGTAGAGATCTATGTGTAGAGATCTACGTGTAGAGATCTACGTGTAGATATCTACGTGTAGAGATCTATGTGTAGAGATCTATGTGTAGATATCTATGGATGGAGATCTATTTGTCGAGATCTATGTGTAGATATCTATGTGTAGATATCTATGGGTGGAGATCTATGTGTAGATATCTATGAGTGGAGATCTATGTGTAGATACTTATGTGTAGATATCTATGAGTAGGTATCTATGTGTAGATATCTATGTGTAGAGATCTATGTGTAGAGATCTATGTGTAGATATCTACGTGTAGATATCTATGTGTAGAGATCTATGTGTAGAGATCTACGTGTAGAGATCTATGTGTAGATATCTATGGGTGGAGATCTATGTGTAGAGATCTATGTGTAGATATCTACGTGTAGATATCTACGTGTAGAGATCTATGTGTAGAGATCTATGTGTAGATATCTATGGATGAGATCTATGTGTAGATATCCATGAGTGGAGATCTATGTGTAGAGATCTATGTGTAGAGATCTATGTGTAGATATCTATGTGTAGATATCTATGGGTGGAGATCTATGTGTAGATATCCATGAGTGGAGATCTATGTGTAGAGATCTATGTGTAGAGATCTATGTGTAGAGATCTATGTGTGGAGATCTACGTGTAGAGATCTATGTGAAGATATCTACGTGTAGAGATCTATGTGTAGAGATCTACGTGTAGAGATCTACGTGTAGAGATCTACGTGTAGAGATCTATGTGTAGATACCTATGGGTGGAGATCTATGTGTAGAGATCTATGTGTAGATATCTATGTGTAGATATCTATGGGTGGAGATCTATGTGTAGAGATCTATGTGTAGAGATCTATGTCTAGATATCTATGTGTAGATATCTATGGGTGGAGATCTATGTGTAGAGATATATGTGTAGAGATCTATGTGTAGAGATCTATGTGTAGATATCAGAACAAGCTCTGATCTTTGAGATAGGAAGGGAGAAGCTACTTGGTAAGAGGAATCTGCTTTTGGTTGTTTCAGTTGGAAGTAGGTTGTTGGCAGTTTTGCTTAGGCTGAACGTGTTAGTTTCACTCTCTCTGCAACAATAGGTGAGGCAGTTGACGCGTGTGGCTCCCTCTATTGATTGCTAAAGTGTAAACTGCCGGGGCGGAGTTTCACTGTAGTCCAAGCTTTTAGAGAGTTTGAATCTAAATTTGCCAGCTGGGGCGGTTAGCGGCTGTGCACAATCAACTCAATTGTGCACATCTGTGGCATATCTCTCTATATAAGTACACAGACTGCGCTGAAGCGTCAGCGTAAGCATCAGCCCTTGTGGAAGCCCAATTGTGTGAAGACCACATTGGGTAAAGACCAGCGAGTCTACCTGTGCGAGTCCACCGAGCAAGGCCACAGACAGGCAGCACTGCCTCATAACAGTCTAACGCACCCCAGCAGTCTAACGCAACATGTGCAACCAAAAAATACAAGTCATATATGGGAACAGAAAGAAGCACAATAGTTACAGAAAACGAAACCTGCATAATCTATCCACTTTGCAGAATGCCTCTTTTCCACAACCTTTTATCACAGTTGGCCTCTGGAACTGCCAGTCTGCAGTTAACAAAGCAGAATTCATCAATTCCCTCACTAAACTGTCTAACATTCAGGTCCTAGCCCTGACAGAAACTTGGGTCCGTCCTGAGAACACTGTAACACCAACTGCTCAATCAGTTGATGCAGTGTTCTCTCATACACCTCGCTCTTCTGGCCGAGGAGGTGGCACAGGCATTATTCTTTCTCATAGCTGGAACTTCAGCCAGTTCAAACCCTTGGACAATAACACCTCATTTGAATATCATGCAGTACAGGTCACTGCCCCAATAAAGGCTTACATGGTTGTGGTATACCGCCCACCCGGGGGTCACCTGGACAACTTTATTGTGGAACTGGACATGTTACTCTCAGACATCCCTGATGATGGCACACCATTGGTTGTCATGGATGACATGAACATCCACTTGGATAGAGCCCAGGCTACTGATTTTATTTCACTACTGTCCTCCTTTGACTTGAAACTGGTTCAAACGCCTCCTACACACAAGGCTGGTAATACACTGGATTTGATTCTAACTCGCAATTGCTCCACGGCTAATTTGAGTGTAACACCACTTCACCTCTCTGACCACTACTTCATTCAGTTCTCACTTGGCTTACCTGAACTTCAACAATCTACTACTCAATTAAGATCATACCGCAGAAACCTTCAGTCACTTGACCCAACACAGCTGTCTGACGAGGTCTCAGCTGCACTAGCCTCATGTAACGAGTCCTTCACACTCACTGTTAACGAGGCCACAGACACATTCTGCTCCTCACTGACCTCCTCTCTGGACAAACTCTGCCCTCTGGTGTCTAAGCCTATTCGAAATACTCCACCTTGTCCCTGGCTCACTGAGGTCATCAGAACCCAAAGGGCAGGGCTCAGAGCGGCAGAGAGAAAATGGCGTAAATCCAAACAAACCCCTGACTTGAGTGCTTATCAGCAAAAACGGTCCTGTTTTACCTCTGCTCTAAAATCTGCTAAGAAGGCGTTCTATCAATCAAAGATCTGTGCTGCCACTGATGCACGCAAACTCTTCTCTGCTTTTAACTCGCTCCTCTTTCCTTCAAACCCACAACCCTCCAGTATGTTGACTCCAGACATGTTCGCCTCCTACTTCACTGACAAGGTTTCTACCATCAGCAACCAATTCTCTGAGCCTGTCCAACTCAGTTTTCTGCCACCAGCTAGTGATGCATCACTTAGCTCATTCTCTCCACTAAGTGAGAGCGAGGTCACCAGGCTTCTGCTTGACTCTAAGCCCACAACCTGTCCGCTCGATCCGATACCATCACATCTCTTGCAGGCGATTGAGCCCACAATCAGCCCTGCTGTGAGTTGTATCATTAACTCCTCTCTGTCCACAGGTGTTTTCCCAGCTGCTTTCAAGCGCGGGTTACACCACTGCTCAAAAAACCCACTCTCAACCCAGCCCTGGTTGAAAATTACAGGCCGGTCTCACTTCTCCCATTCCTATCAAAAATACTGGAGCGCACAGTCTTCAACCAGCTCTCAGAACACTTGCAGAACAATGATCTACTTGATCAGAATCAGTCTGGCTTTAGGCGGGGCCACTCTACTGAAACTGCACTTTGTCGGTAACGGAATCACTTCGCTTGGCCAGAGCAGCTGGTCAGTCCTCAGTTCTCTTACTGCTGGATCTGTCTGCTGCCTTTGACACAGTAAACCACCAAATCCTCCTCTCCACACTCTCTTCACTTGGTATCTCAGGATCTGCCCTACAGTGGTTTAAGTCCTACCTCACAGGGAGATCTTTTAGAGTATCATGGAAGGGAGGAGTGTCTAAACTGCATGGCTTATCAACAGGGGTGCCTCAAGGGTCTGTGCTTGGTCCCCTACTTTTCTCAATATACACCACCTCACTTGGTGCAATCATCCGCTCCCATGGCTTTTCTTATCACTGCTATGCAGACGACACACACAGCTATTCCTGTCCTTTCCACCAGATGACACAACTGTCTCAGCTCGGATCTCATCCTGCCTTGCTGATATTTCTAAATGGATGAGGGAACGTCACCTTCAGCTCAACCTGCCCAAAACTGAGCTCATTATCATCCCAGCCAGTCCCACTATGGAACCGCAGATCAGTATCCAGCTTGGATCAAATAATCTCTTGCCCACTAAGTCAGCCCGGAATCTGGGTGTCATGATTGATGACCAGCTAACCTTCAAGCTCCATGTGGCCTCGATTGCTCGGTCCTGCCGTTTCGCCCTCTACAACATCAAGAGGATCAGACCCTACTTGACAGAGCATGCTACACAACTCCTGGCACAGGCTCTTATAATATCACGTATTGACTACTGTAACTCATTACTGGCAGGCCTACCTGCATGCACAGTTATACCTCTGCAGTTGATCCAGAACGCAGCAGCACGTCTGGTCTTCAACCAACCCAAGAGAGCTCATGTCACGCCTCTTTTAATCTCTCTACACTGGCTTCCAGTTGCAGCTCGCATTAAATTCAAAACTCTAATCATTGCTTACAAAGCAGTAACTAAAACTGCTCCTGTGTACCTGGAGTCCCTCATCCAGGTCTACACCCCTTCTCGCCCACTACGCTCAGCCAGCGAAAGGCACCTGGTACTTCCAGCACATCATGCTCCTAAGTCACTAGCTCGACTCTTCTCCTCTGTTGTCCCTAAATGGTGGAATGAATTACCCAACTCCATTCGATCTACAGACTCCCTGTCTACTTTTAAGAGAAGGCTAAAGACCCAGCTCTTCAGAGAACACTTTGCACTTAGCTAGGCAATTCTCTACTGTTGTCCCCAGTAGTAGATTGAGTCTCAGCCAGACTATTCTCCACTGCTGTCCCCAGTGGTTGAATGAGTTTCCCAACTATAGTTAGCTCGCACTGTCCTGCTCTACTTCTGGGATTTCTTTGCCCAGCTCTTTGGGAATGATCCAGCACTTGGTACTTGGTAAATAGTTGTTGTGAAGCCTAATGAATGGCAATTAGTGATCCCACATTTTCCTTGATTCATTGTTGCTGTCTAAAAACAAACAAACAAAAAAAAAAAACATAAAAACAAAAAAAAACAAAACAAAACAAAACAAAAAAAAACAACGTATATTTTAGGTACTCTGCCTTAAACTCTACACGGCAGCACTTGCGTCCAATTGAACCTGAAGCACTTGATGGCACTTACTGATGTTGTTTCTTCTTGTCTAGATCATTGCTTGTGTTGTTCTTGCTCTCAAATGTACGTCGCTTTGGAGAAAAGCGTCTGCTAAATGACATTGTAACATTGTAACATTGTAACATCTATGTGTAGAGATCTACGTGTAGAGATCTACGTGTAGATATCTATGTGTAGAGATCTATGTGTAGAGATCTATGGGTGGAGATTTCCTCGGACTGCTGTGTTTGTTGGAGGTAGTTGAATGTAAATGGTTCCTTTTCCTGTCCAGCAGAGTTCCTGCTTTAACTTGTTTTTTAGGAGGCAGAGCAGAAAGCTCACGCTTTTCTATGTGGCTATGCTAGATGTTCAAAAGATGTAGCTTCAGAAACTCTAGCAGTTATCAAAGATGGCTGTCTGTGCTAGGTAAACTTTATCAGTCAGAGCAGTTCTCTAAAATCTGACAGGCAGTAAATCCTTTAACCCGCCTGCATGAACGTCCAAGCCCACTGACTGCTGTGTTCATTAAAGTCCTCAGAGTAGCATCGCTCCGTCTAATCCATCACTGCCTGTCATTACACCTGAAACACAAAGCTACCCCTCAACACAACCATGCTGGACCAGAATCCTTCAACATTTGACCCTCTAGTAGGCAGAAACAGCTGAGCAGCCATGACCCAGACGCTCATGTGTCGGCCGTCTCCCTCTTCGTTCTGGACCGTAACATTCTTTTCTGTCTGCGTTCCTCACGGCTTCAACAGCCGCTGGCATTCAGGGATTAATCTACAGAGCTCTGTTTTCCCATCCTGCCTCTTGGCTTGCAGTGTCAAACCCAGGCCCAAGTTACTCCTTCAAATGTTGTTATGCTCATCAGCTGAGAGACGAGCAGAAACTCCACCGCTCAGTTTAACTGAGTTTCTCTTCTTCCTTACTGCTGCTGTTCTCTAACTCCAGATCTAACCAACTCTGAAAACTGGCCAACATTAAAACCTCTGTAAGGCCGAGTCAATGTAAAATACATGCACTACAAATACCAGCATGGAAAATAAAGGACTAACTCAGCAGAGAAGCTCATAAAATAATGTTCAGTTAGATCATGTCTGACTGATTCTGCTCATTTTCACTTTCATTTGTGGGGGAAGCTAGCTAAAGTCTGCTAGCTCTAGATTAAGGTGCCAAACTTCAGACCAGCGGGATGTTTTTGAGGAAAAGAGGGGAAACACAGAAAAATATTAATTTTTAAAATTCATTCATTAAAATATCCTAACACAAAATGTCCCCATCTGTTATGAACTGTGTATGATAATGGCAAAGAGGTTGATGAAGCAGAAAATGAGTTAGACGTGGCACGCTGTACTCTTCACCATTATTATAAAGGCGCACACCTGCAGCTCCTTTAACACCTCAGCAAACACACGCTCCATCAGAGAGAGGCTGACTCCGGCTGCAAGCTTCTTACAGAGGGAGAAAAAAGTTTTTATTTGGTATTTTTCATTTAAAGAAGATTTTATCAGGGCAGGAGAACTAACCCCGTGGTCCTGCTGGAGTCCAGTCCTGACAAGTCTGAACTAATGTGAGAGGTGTTGGTCTTGTAAAGCAGATCCTCTATTCTTCAGTGAGCCACAAAGAGCTGCTGTCCACATTACATTTCCCCCTCAGTACCTCTCTCCATTTCTCCATGAGCTGTCTGGCTTTTATTGGCCCTTTTCCACTGGCCCGTCTTAGCCCTACTCTACTCGACTCTACTCGGTTTGTGTTGCGTTTCCACGGGCGCGGTACCTCGTACCAGATACTATTTTTTAGTACCTGCTCTGCTCTGGTTCCAAGCCAGCTGAGCTGATACTAAAAGGTGACACTGACCGACTGCCGGGCACTGATTGGTCGGAGAATGTCGTCACCGGAGAGTCATGAGCGCCACGCCCGACACAGGAATCAAATCCGCCATTTTTAAAAAATGAGAACAGGTACTAGGGCTGGTGGAAAAGGTACCCAAACCGAGTAGAGTCGAGTCGAGTAGGGCTGGAACTGTGTAGTGGAAGAGCGCCATGTCTCTCCGTCACTACGTTCATTAGGTAGCTCTTCTTTCTCGAATCGTCTGGTTGGCAATGCTGTAAACAGCAGAAAATATCAGTATTTAAGAATTCTCTGCAGAAATTAGATCCTGCCCCACATCTGGAGTTCATTAGAAGAACACCATGTCATCAGCTAACCACTGAGCCCTTTACAAAATAGTCACAGCAAGACTGGGGTACAAGTGAATATTAAAGTCTAGGCATTCTGGTTAAAGTTTCATTTTCATCAGATTATACACCCCTGAAATAAAATTCACAGGACATTTTAAACTTAACAGGGAGTCCTTTACTTTACCACAGTCCATCCATTAAAGGGAATCCTTAGACGGCACGTTGAGACAGCTCATCCACTGAAAAGGAATCATTTTAGGGAGTTTTAAACATGTCAGTAAACTCTTATTTACAGCTCCTATAAAAACTATTCATGTCCCTCAGATGTTTCACCCTGGTATTGATTTCAACAATTAATGTCAATATAACTGGCCTTCTTTAACCCCCCAAAACTTTTTTTTTTTTAAATTTTCAAAGCGTAAACAGAGTTCTACAAAGTAATATCAATTAAACTAAAATATCTAACGTTAAATAAATGATGTAATCCAGCAGAGGTCAGACAGTTGGTGCTGGTAGACCCACAGTTAGAGAGATGAGCATCAGCTGAGGTCAGTGAATGTGTCTCAGTGATTGTAGTAGAAAGACACCTGAGTCTGGAAGCTCCAGTCACTGGTTCATCAGTATTCCTGGCTACCATTACACCATGAAGACAAAAGAACACTCAGAGAAAATGTTACTGAAAAGTCTAAGTCAGAAACATCTCCAAGTCTCTGAACATCCCCCAGAGTTCAGTTAAATCCATCCTGAAGAAATGAAGGAATATGTCACATGTGTAAATCTGCCTAGATCAGACCGTCCTCACACACTGAGTGGGCGTGCAAGAAGGAGACTAGTGAGAGAGGACACCAAGACTCCTATGACTACTCTGAAGGAGCTCCAAGCTTCAGCAGCTGAGATGGAGAGACTCTGCAGACAACAACTGTTGGCTGGGTCAGGCCTGTACGTTAACTTTTTTTGCCCATAGCGCTGGTGCTACAGAGGCTGACATTCTTGTAGCACAGAACAAAAACCTGTAGCACAATATATAATATGTTTTTTACATCTCTAAAACCACCATGTAACCAAAATATATGCTTAGTAAGTGAATGAACTTGAAAAAACCCAAAACAGCCTAAATTACAACTCTTATTAATGTCTACCAAAGCAACCAGCCAATCACAGAGAAGAGAGACGCTGATGGTTCATCTCCACATTCAGACACAAAACAAGAGCGACCTGCTGGAAGCTGACTGACTTTCCAGAAGTGTTGGTGCTTTAAGGTGAGTAGAGCAGTAGGATGTGGAAATCAGACTTTGAGATCAGACAGAGGAGCCAGTGAGCTCAGTTTGTGCTGGAATCCTTTTGTTTGTATTCAATTTTTTTTTTTTTTTTTTAACTTTTGGCAGGTCCAACAGACAGCTGAAGTCTTTGTTTGTGTTCATCCTATTTACTTAAACTTTAGTGTGTCCTAGAGACTGAAGTATGTTTCTGTGTTCATCCTTAAACTGTGTTTCAAGGACTGAAGTGTTGGGTCTAAACTACATTAATATAAATATATATTAATTTTTAAATATTGGTATTGATATCAGCTAAATTTAATTTGTAAATATCCCTGTATTGTACAAACCCCAATATTGTGCATCCCTAGTCAAACTAAGAAACATAGTAAAGTTTTAGGTTCTTATGTGGGCCTTTTTTAATGGATTTCTTGCAGGCCAAATCAAAAGGACCAAGGGCTACAGTTGGCCCATAGGCCATAGTTTGGACACCCCTTATACATTAACTGATACTCAGAGTAAAGGACAATGTTCCCAACATTAGTAGAAGTTAGGTAAACACGCTGCTGGGGTCTGCTGTTTATAGCGCTGATGTCAATGAGCAGACGCTCTTTTGTCTCTAACAGTGTCATCATAACATCAGTGCTGCTGGAGCTCAACCATAATTCAAAAAACTAGCTCCAAGTCGCGTCTTTATCCTAACAATAAACACAAAGTTTATGCAGTGTGGGGCTGTACTGACCTTCTGCTCTGTGCTCCTCTCTCTCTCTCTCTCTCTCTCTCTCTCTCTCTCTCTCACACACTGCCGTCTGTCTGTCCGTGTTATATCGGACCTGTATGCTAAATTCAGACGCGTATTAGCTTGTTAACCAAACAACAGCAGCTACGATATTAGTGGAGAAAAAAAAAGCATCGTTTTAAACATTAATCTTTAATCAGAAGTCAGCGCAGACTGAGAGCTCTGCCCTCTCACTGACAGCCAACACTGCGGCCGTCGGTGCGTAATTGGAAAGGACGAGGCTAACGGAGAAGTAAGCTAGTAGGCTACACGTTTTAACATCGTCTTGCCTACGTGCCTTAAAATAAAACTTGGGATTATAGCAGCGCTCCTCTTCAACATAATGACACCTGCGTCTGCCCTGAGCCTGCCCCGTCTGTTAGAGCTACAGCAGGCCACTCTCTCATCATTGCGGAGCGTGGCCCCTCGCTCCAGACGCACAGGATTGCGTGTGATGAGAGGGAAAAACATTCCGCTTGAGTCTAAAATGTACCAGAAATAAGAAATAAATGGACTTGGCATGAATTTCAAATCTCAAATCGAAGTGGAGTGAAGTTTTTGGGGCAACAAGTCATACCTAAAGTCTTATCTGCGCGTCTGGCACACACACACCTCTCTCACTTTGTCACAGCACCTGGGCGATGAGGAGCTAGAATCTCTTAGCATGGACCAGTTTTCTCGTAGCATTTGCTACACATATGTCGCACTGTACAGCCCTGTGGGCTCTTCACCAGTCAGAGCTTTATGGGAGAGTGGCAAAGAGAAAGACACTGTTGAAGAAAACTCAGATTCAATCTGGACTAGAGTTCACCAGAAGGACTGTGGGAGACTCCATGGTCAAGAGGAAGAACGGTCTTTGGTCTGATGAGACCAGAATGGAGCTTTGAGACCATCAGACAAGACGCCAAACACTGACATCACCACAAACACACCATCCCCACTGTGGAGCACGCTGGTGGCAGCGTCATGCTGTGGGGATGCTTCTCAGCAGCGTCATGCTGTGGGGATGCTTCTCTGCAGCATCATGCTGTGGGGATGCTTCTCTGCAGCATCATGCTGTGGGGATGCTTCTCTGCAGCATCATGCTGTGGGGATGCTTCTCAGCATCCCTGGAAGGCTTGTAAAGACTCATGTTGCATTAAACATTTCTATTCTATTGACATTTTGTTGTTAAAATCTGTTTCCACTTTGTCATAAAAAGGGTTTGATCGCAGTTTTTCTTGGATAAAAAGCTAAGTTATGTCTGATGTAACTGATGTGTAAATATGTTCAGAACTTTTGTTTTTTTCTGCAGCACTGAGTTAATCTTCAGAAATAATCAGGCTTTTACTGACAGTATGTTTTTTTGTCTAAAGAAGCATGATCTGTTTTCATTTCTTTTTCATGATCAATGAAACAGTCCTTGCGGTAGCTTTAATACCTGCATCCTCAGAAGGCTGAACAAAACCCCAAATAAAATAAACATTAATGATGTTGATGCAGCAGAGCAGAGCTAGTTGGATCTTTGACCAGATAAAGCAGAGAACAGTGGCTTTAGTGGCTAAATGAGTGGTGTGCCACAGCTGCAGCTCTAATGTCCTCTTCACCTATGCCATAAATTTGACTAATGCTCCATCCATGGCTGCGTTTCAGCTGGCCTCAGCCAGGTCCAGGACCTTCCACAGGCATTTTCCAGAAAGCAATGTTAGGTGGCCTGTCCTCTATCCAGCTCATGAGATCAGCGCTGGGACAGGGTTCAGATTTCCCCTTGTTTGCAAAGCTCTCAAAAATAACACACAGCTTTCCATGCTCTTTGTGTTTGGGTTGTTTCAAAGCAAATTCTGGACCCACACACAGCCTTTTAAAATCAGAGCCCACGTTAACTTCAGAACGGACGGGGTTGTTTAGCACCACACCACAAACGTCTCACAGGAGAAGCTCCACTAAAGAAATACAATTTGACAACTAAGCATTAGAATTAGAATCATAAATTCTTCAAGTAATCCCTGGAGGGAAATTTAAGATTCTGAAACTTTGATTTGAAGTCAGAAGAATAAGCTGTCTATCGAAAATACGCAAAATATCCCAGGACTTTTCCAGAGCCTGAACGGTATTGGTGGTGTAAAACCAAACGTGCGTGCAAAGATAGAGGATCCTGAGTGAAGACGACTTAACTATGTAGAAAATTCCTCATTATACTGAACTGATTCAGGACCAAAGCGAAGAGAAAATGATGGTGAATCTTGGTGAAATGTAGGTTAAAGAGCCTGTTACTTTTTCACCGGACCAGCTGTGTTAGCGTCTGTCCCCGATCACTGTGAGCACAGTAACAGAGCTGTAAAGGTTTTCATATTCATGATTACTATTAGAGACGGGTTATTCTGAGTAATGATGGTAGAGTCCTCACAGTCTGAACATCACTGGCATGTGTGATGAGTGGTACAGTTTTGGCAAAATAAAAGAAAAGCTGATCTATCGAGCACATTTTAAAACAGCGGCTGACCAGCACAAGTAAGAAAAAAAAATCAAATAAAGCAGCTATAAATGAGGCAAAAAAGCCAAAAACAAAGAAGAGACAAGAGAACGCCTTTAGATCAGAGCACTGCAATCCCCTGCTTTCCATGAGACCACGCCCCCATCTGGAGGAAAACAAACCCTCACACTGAACGGTAAGAACGCCATTAAAAGTCATTCTGCTGTATTTCTTGCCTTAAATAATAAAAAACCATAATCTAAGGCCTGTGTTGTAATTCTCAGTGATGACAGTGTCAGAGAAGAGTTCCTGTCCATGGGGCGCACCTTAAACCCCTCCACCATCTGGGCACCCCCTCTTTGTTGTATTTTATGCTTTTGGACCGTGTGCCAGGCTGACCACACTCTACAGGACTTCAGGCCAGATTTTCCTCCAGCGACGGTCGTGGTGGCGTATCCTGGATGGAGCCTCATCACAAACGATTGTTAGTCTGAATAATCCTCACGTGTTTAATGTCACCACGATTGTTTTATTGAGATCTATAGAGTTCTGGTGTAGTCCCATCATCATGGAGAAGAAAACATCAGGTATCCTAAAGTGTGAGGCTTCTGCAGCACTAATTTAAGCTCTGAGTGTCTCTACGCTCTGGCCGGTCCGATAAGAGGAGTAAAGAAAAACTGCTTAGTGCAAGGACAGAGAAGTCTTTGAAGCAAAGCATCAATAAAATCAAAGAGAATGAAAAAGTCATGGGCTGGTATTGTGCAGACTAGAACTAATGATTCCTCTCTAATCTTGATGCTTTTCTCTGAACACACTGAACTCTCCGCAGATTCGCCCTGCGGTGCTGATGGTAATACACTTGTCAGACTGTGTAAAAACGCCACACATTCACAACCCCCATGCACTTTATTTTGTTTACTTTATATTTATTTTGATCCGACCCCCTCAAGCGCCAGTCGTGCTGTTTTAACGCCATCTGCACTCCGCCGCTTAATTACTGTCTGTATTCCCGTCGAGAGCGTCTGCTTGAGATGCAGAGGCACGACACGCGTATCACACTAATGCTGGGCTTTATGAGAGACGGGGAGGAGAGTAATAGTAGCCTGTGTGGCATTTCATCTGTCACATATTGTAGGTGTCACACTGAGTCGTGTACAAGAATGGGGCGCTGCGTTAAACGCTGAGCAAATCTCATAGCAGGGAAACGTGTTGGAGCTCATAATCCTCGCCAATAATCCCCCAGGAAGGCCGACAACAGGTGTGGCGGTGTTATGAGCAGTATTTTTACTCACACAGGAGATTAATGTCGATCGAGCAGGAGGAAGATGAGTTTCCTTGTTAAACACAGACTTGACTAGATTTTTCCTAAACGATGTCAGAGCTCTGATTAATGATGTTAAAAGAGGGTCAAATCTCTGCCTGCTGAGATTTCATATGAACCGTCGTTTTGTTCTGACATCCATACAAACCTCTTTACAGGGAGTGATCCGTTTGTTTGTTTCCACAAAGGCAATGTTTACATGCATAAAGCAGAAAAAAATATTTCATTTCACTGTAGTTACTGACTACATTCTCTCTAACAACTGTGCTGCTTAACAACACAACATTATGCAATCACATTAGGCTTGGAACATCTGAATTTAAATGATTTTCTCAATATATTCACAAAAATACATGATTTCACATCCTTTTAAAAGCTCAGGCTAACAATAGAACACAGTCTCATGGGGGTGAAAAAGACTGTATGGTTGGGAAGAGCGCCCTCTAGCTTGTCCTCTCTTACGGTGGGATGGCTCTGATAGGGTTGGGAATGGAGCTCCAGTGTTAATCTAATGATTTTAGCTGTATTTAATTTATCAGTTATTGTTCTGCTCTGTTATTATCAGGATCATTTCACATTCATTCCATAAACTCAAAGCCAGTTTAAAGCCTTTATTGTCACTGAAAAGATGCAGCCAGTTTCTGGCTCAGTCCTGCACCAACCATTCAGCCTTACCCCTACATGCAGGTTCATGTCTAGGCTAGGATGCTTCCAGAAGCATCCGTCCACAGGGACAGCCAATCAGCCCTCCTACCCACCTCCTCTGCAGGCATCCCAGCATAGATGAGAGCAGTAGAAGCTTAAAGCATATCAAATAAATAAATAAATAAATAAATAAATAAGGCGTGTGGTGGTGCTTTAGCTGCCTGAAGGCAGCGCTTGGGGGAAGAAGGATTGACTGAACCCCAGTCATGCTCTGGATGTCCTTGCATATTACCATGGGAAAATAATGTGTTAAAGAAATAACTAAGGCCACACCTTTAGGGTGGAGTCAGGGGTGGATGTGGCGAGTAAGCACAGCTTAGGGCAATGCTTCTCAAAGTGTGGGGGTCCTTCAGGTAAGCCGTCACAGGTCATGTATGATAAATAAATAAATAAAAATATTAGCTTAATAAAAAACAGAAATCACATTTTAAATGATCCTTAAACACTTATTTTATTGTTCAAACAATGTGGAATAAACAAGAAATTAATTAATTTACGTCACAGTCTAATTGGTGTTAGATTAACTGGTGACACTTGAACTAACCCTAACCCAGTCTACTACCCTGTCACTATCACTGAAGGTGCTTCTGCTTCATGACATTAGTCGAAACAAACATGCAGAGTTGCAAAGTTAAAGGGATGAATATTAGAAAAGACAATGTTGGAGACCTTATGGATATCTAATCACAAACATGCAGACTGATGGCTTAATAGTCAGACCCTGTCACTCTTTCAAGAATAAAGTTTAAGTCCCTGAAGGCACCGAGTCGTTCATCTCGTAGGGAAGCAGCAGTGAAAAGAATGTTTGAAGTATTTTAGATGGCAAGGGTTAGGGTTAGTGATGATGCTCGTGTTATGGATGTAGGTGGGTTTAGGTGGTCCCAGAACATGGAGTGGTTTTAAACTGGGCCACAGCATACAGAAATTTGGGAAATGCTGGTCTGTGGTGCTGTCAGGGCAGGTAACAGGGTCGCCACAAACCTCTGGTCATGTTGTGGATGTTGCAAGGGCCCAAAACCAAAATAAAGGCCAAAAGAGGCACCCTAATAAAGTTAACATGGTTCTATTTCCTGTCCCTAACCCTCTCCAGCTCTGACCCTAATAAAGTAAACATAGCTCTATTTCCTGGCCCTAACCCTCTCCAGCTCTGACCCTAACCCTAATAAAGTAAACATAGCTCTATTTCCTGGCCCTAACCCTCTCCAGCTCTGACCCTAATAAAGTAAACATAGCTCTATTTCCTGGCCCTAACCCTCTCCAGCTCTGACCCTAACCCTAATAAAGTAAACATAGCTCTATTTCCTGGCCCTAACCCTCTCCAGCTCTGACCCTAATAAAGTAAACATAGCTCTATTTCCTGGCCCTAACCCTCTCCAGCTCTGACCCTAATAAAGTAAACATAGCTCTATTTCCTGGCCCTAACCCTCTCCAGCTCTGACCCTAATAAATAACACATTTTTCCAGTAATGTCAACTCATTTAACATTTCTTACTTTACATAAAGTACTTGTTTGAATAATGATTTGTCAGTCTGATAAATGTTATGCAGGATAAGATAAATTTTGATTTCCATCAACAGTCCAGATTGGAATAATCCTCTTTATGTGGGATTATTTTAAACAGCAGAGCATGCCATCATTCTTTCTTGCTGAGAAGGAGCCCTTTAGCTCGCCCTCAGCTCCCCCCGGTCCATCGTAGGAACACCCATGTTAGCTCGGCCCGTGCTGTTTGACTGCAGCGCTGTGACTTCTGTAAACAGACTCAAATATAGACACCAAATAAATCTAATAGTTTATTTATTCCTTCGTGCCTGATTGAGAGATTGACTGAGTGGAAGGTTCTTCATCATCTTCACAGTAAGAGTAAAGTGAGGACGGGAACAGTTCTGACTTCCTCCTCTTCAGTGAAATGTAAAGTAGGACAGAGTCATGAATTATGGAGCAAACTGCTTAAAGAAAAAAAAAACTCCAATGTGCTTTAAATGCAAAGTGTGAAATCTAAAGAAGTTTATGTATGCGTGTGTTCTAAGGCTGAATGCCATGCTAAATGCACTTCCTCTCCGACCTCCAGCAGAAATCAGTGCTGGCTTAAACACATGAAACTAAATGCATCTGTTCCCACAGGACTGCATGTTGTAGATTTAAATTTAGGGTAAAGATTATCATTCAGTAAACTGTTGAGGGAGAATTTCAGTTAGAAAGAAGCAATGCAAACCTTAGCTTTAAATTCCTTTCTATTAAACTTTGTCTCTAAACGATGGAGGACAGAAATAACAGATTGTTTTAGTCAGTCAGGGTCGATGCGTCACCAGACTGCAGGAGAGTAAGCACATTTTTATGTTTCCTACTTTGGGTTTTTTTTTTGTGTCCTAATAGAAATCTCTTTTCACTCTCTTCATAGTTCTGTGTCTAACTGCATGCTTTGGGCTCTTGCTGCTGTAAATTTGGATTTTCCTCATGTGGGACCAGTAAAAGAATATTATCTTAAACTGCTGGGTTGGTTATTCTGGTTGGGCTGGTGGGTTTAGTTTCAGAGGTGTTCTGGTACCAGGAGGTAGTTTGAGGTGGGGTCCTGGCTTTGATGGTCCATTTATGGATCCAGATCTGTTTGACCTTTAGTTCATTTGAGCTGGGTCCTCTGACCCTTTAAGTTTTTATAGGTTTGTATTTTTTGTCAGACATTATCATGTTCAGGTTTTATGCCAAGTTAGTGTTTTTTTCTTTTAATCACGCGTGGCTTCCCCAGTTTGGTTCTCCATGAATCAGTATCCTGTACATCACAAGATCAGGACTGAAACATGTTTGTGGTGATCTGCTGACCAGGAATGGAGGTCCTAAAGGGACATTTTTAAGCTGGGTTGAGTCTTGGTTTTCCTCGGTTGGCTTCGGCAGCCTTACTGCTCGACTACCAGCCATGAGAGGTCATTTAGAGCAGTGATGATGTAGGCAACTAAAACTATGACTGAAAATGTTTGCCGACAGCCTTTTTCCATGACTACAACTAGACTGAGACTAACAGAAATAGATCTGTGATGACTAAAACTAGACTAACAAAAATAGATCTGTGATGACTAAAACTAGACTAACAAAAATAGATCTGTGATGACTAAAACTAGACTAACAAAAATAGATCTGTGATGACTAAAACTAGACTGAGACTAACAGAAATAGATCTGTGATGACTAAAACTAGACTAACAAAAATAGATCTGCGATGACTAAAACTGGGCTAACAAAAATAGATCTGCGATGACTAAAACTGGACTAACAAAAATAGATCTGCGATGACTAAAACTGGGCTAACAAAAATAGATCTGTGATGACTAAAACTAGACTGAGACTAACAGAAATAGATCTGTGATGACTAAAACTAGACTAACAAAAATAGATCTGTGATGACTAAAACTAGACTAACAAAAATAGATCTGTGATGACTAAAACTAGACTGAGACTAACAGAAATAGATCTGTGATGACTAAAACTAGACTAACAAAAATAGATCTGTGATGACTAAAACTAGACTAACAAAAATAGATCTGCGATGACTAAAACTAGACTAACAAAAATAGATCTGTGATGACTAAAACTAGACTGAGACTAACAGAAATAGATCTGTGATGACTAAAACTAGACTAACAAAAATAGATCTGTGATGACTAAAACTAGACTAACAAAAATAGATCTGTGATGACTAAAACTAGACTAACAAAAATAGATCTGCGATGACTAAAACTAGACTAACAAAAATAGATCTGCGATGACTAAAACTAGACTAACAAAAATAGATCTGTGATGACTAAAACTAGACTAACAAAAATAGATCTGCGATGACTAAAACTAGACTGACAAAAATAGATCTGCGATGACTAATACTAGACTAAGATTGACAAAAATAGATCTGTGATGACTAAAACTAGACTGACAAAAATAGATCTGCGATGACTAAAACTAGACTGACAAAAATAGATCTGCGATGACTAATACTAGACTAACAAAAATAGATCTGTGATGACTAAAACTAGACTAACAAAAATAGATCTGTGATGACTAAAACTAGACTAACAAAAATAGATCTGCGATGACTAAAACTAGACTAACAAAAATAGATCTGTGATGACTAAAACTAGACTAACAAAAATAGATCTGCGATGACTAAAACTAGACTAACAAAAATAGATCTGCGATGACTAAAACTAGACTAACAAAAATAGATCTGCGATGACTAAAACTAGACTAACAAAAATAGATCTGCGATGACTAAAACTAGACTAACAAAAATAGATCTGCGATGACTAAAACTAGACTAACAAAAATAGATCTGCGATGACTAAAACTAGACTAACAAAAATAGATCTGCGATGACTAAAACTAGACTAACAAAAATAGATCTGTGATGACTAAAACTAGACTAACAAAAATAGATCTGTGATGACTAAAACTAGACTAACAAAAATAGATCTGTGATGACTAAAACTAGACTAACAAAAATAGATCTGCGATGACTAAAACTAGACTAACAAAAATAGATCTGCGATGACTAAAACTAGACTAACAAAAATAGATCTGCGATGACTAAAACTAGACTAACAAAAATAGATCTGCGATGACTAAAACTAGACTAACAAAAATAGATCTGCGATGACTAAAACTAGACTAACAAAAATAGATCTGTGATGACTAAAACTAGACTAACAAAAATAGATCTGTGATGACTAAAACTAGACTAACAAAAATAGATCTGCGATGACTAAAACTAGACTAACAAAAATAGATCTGCGATGACTAAATTCTCAGATGCCTTTTTCCTGGAGTCACATCCATACCAGGGTCACCAGAACAGGTTAAAGTCAGCAGGTACTGGGCAGGCTGGTATTTGTTTCTCACTCCACATTCTGTCGAAGCATTTATCTTTAACTCTACACTAACCCCTCAGCAGACACTGGGCCTTAAATTATTCATTCAAGTTATATCAAGTTTTCATTTTTAAAGAAGGAAAAACACAAACATGAATGTGTATACGATGTAAACTTCAGAAAAGTTAGTTTTGGCCCTCAGTCCCAAAGACTACATCCGTGGTTCTCAATCTGTGGCTCTACAGACAAAAACGGTCACACCAATCTGACATATTGACACTTTAAGCATGCCGCCCAGGTATAATTGCCAACCTTCCTTTGAATCCTTGGTTCTCAGCTGGTGGTCCTGGACCCAAAAGTGGGTTATAAAGCCATTTAGTGACCACCCACACACCCACACACACACACACACACACACCCCCACACACACATCCCCACACACCCACACACCCACACCCACACACACACCTCAGACTCTGGGAGAGGACCAAGAGTAGCGCTGCTGCTCCTTTGCATCAAAAGGAGCCAGCTGAGGTGGTTTAGTTCAGGCACCTGATCAGGAGGCCTCCTGGGAGCCTCCCTGCGGAGGTATTCCAGGCCAGTCCAGCAGGGAGGAAACCAGAGACGGGAGAAAGAATCAGACAGACCCCGTATGAGGTCAGTCGTCTGCGTACAATAGGCGGACTCAAACAGCTGCTGAAGCCAATCCGTGAAGGCTTCCATATTGAAATGGCGGTCTCAACCAAACTTTGGATCAACCTAACGGCCCGCCTACTAAGCGAGACTTCCTGTCAGCTAGCTAGCTAGCATTCTGGTTGACAGAAGCCTAGCTTCTGCCTGTCGAGCTATCTGTCAATCAAAACAGAAACGCCAATCAGAGCGCAGTGAGGTTTGTCCTAAATATAATCTAACCCCCTACAGTGAGGGCACATGAAGACTAGCTAATGGGACAGGTTTGGTTCTTTGAACCAGGCTGTAAACCAGTTTGTTTCCAGTGTAAAACATGGCTGTTTAACAGGTGATCAGACGGGACTTCTGGTGTTCCTGCAGCCAGCCTCAGGTGGACACTCGCTGTATTGCAATTTTTGCACTTCCACACTGACTTCATTTTTCAGGACCGGAGGTTGCCGCTTGGAGGAAACTCACTGCACTGAAGGGATTATACATCCTGTCTGGTCTGGGAACGCCTCAGATCCCCCAGAAACAGTTGGAAAGTGTCTTTGGGGAGAGAGATGTCTGGCCTGACATGCTGAGTCTGCTGCCACGGCAACCCAGGCCCCGGATAAGCTGCTGAAGATGGATGGATTCTAATTAGATCAATATTGTCCCCAAAAGATGCCGTGATACTCATTCACATTTTCCCCATCTAGAATTTTAGAATGTCCTCTCCATTTACCTTCACCACACACTGCTAAATAATTAGCAGCTTATTATGATTATTATCTATATATATGTAATAAAAATAAAATATAATATATAAATATAAATATAATAATAATAATAATAATAATAATAATAAAATAATAATATAAAATATAAATATAATAATAATATATAAATATAAAATACATATAATAATATTATTATTATTGAATTTCCCTTCGGGGATAAATAAAGTTCTTGTATTAATTAGCAGCTAGTTTGAAATGCAGATTTTTCACTGAAACAAGCCATTGGTTCCAGATCTACCTGCTGTCATCCCAACCACTGGCTTCTCCAAATTCAGTGTAAAGTACCAGATCAAGGAAATTAGACCGGCCCCTGTTCTGACTGTGGTCCTTGAGGCGAAGTCTCCTTTTGACCAGCCTGGATCTGCTAACAGCTCAAAGATCGTTACTAGAGGACTGTGATGGTTTCATGGCCGTAGGTTGTGGCCATATTTGTAGTTTTCTTAGAGGTAAATTTAAAAGTCTATGCTGATCTTTAAGGTGTTTCCCTCTATCTGTAGGCCAACACCCAGCCGAGGACGGCAGGAGGCAGTTTGTATGCTACATTACTATCAGCACACAGGGATGAGTTGATATTCTGCAGGCCTGAAAGCATGCATTTTTCTCCTATAAGTGCTGGAAAATGCCCCGAGGCAACTCATGTAAAATGCACAAAGGCCACATCATTTTCCAGGTATGACAGCACTGAATAAAACATCAATAAATATGATGATTAGGAGGCGAGAATGCAGTGTTGCCTATTCAGTCAAGAAAGTTTAGTATTAGAGACAAACAAGGACCTTGGCCAACCACGGAAAGTTTGATTTAGGTTATTGGATATCCTTCCCTTGAGGTGTGCTCCTCTGGAAAGCTTGAATTTTTAGATAGCAAGCTGGTTGGTCACTAATTTGCCCACAACATCCCTGGAGCATACAAATAACGCTGCTGGAGAGAAAACACAGACTCTGGGCAAGAAGCAGAAGGATTGTGCTGCAGGTGATGACTGGAATACAGATGATTCTCATTACTTTTTAAAGAGCTCATATTGAAATAAGGGATTTGATGGGCAGGTAAATAATTTCACCTCTTGCAAATTCAGAGAGAACAGCTTGGAAACCCTTGACTCCTTAATCTGTTGTTCCACTCGTCTGCTATCACTCCCTTATCTTTGAGCGACCTGCAGCCAGGTCAGGCTCCCCTCTTCTGCCTATCACATTGCTTCATTGCTTATTTAACACCTACTTTGACATGTTTTTGCTGTCACTGCACTTTGTTGGTGTTCAAGCCCTCGTCTTCCGTGTTTACTTGCACTGTTGTGGCCTATCAGAGGTTTGGGCTGATCTCAAGAGCCCTGCAGTTAATGATTCTGCCACTTCTGTGGATCCAGGCGCCTGAGCTAGTGCCAAATCTACATCAGGCAGCCTCCCAAACATGTTAAATAAATGCATGAGCCTTTCCACTTCAGCTTCAGGTGTCAACCGGTGCCAGCTGAATAGCTAGTGCAGGATCAGTGAGGGGGGACGAATGGCTGAATGACCACTATAAAGCACCCACTCAAACACTGCATCATATACAAACCTGTCCTCTACTGCGAAAGTAGAAAAGGAGCTATAACTGTCAACAAAGTTTGTCTACCCTCCCTGAAGCGCTCTCTCACTGCTGTATTGATATGCTTGTCCACGGTGGATTTGGGTGATTGCTGGGTTGAAAGCTTCACATTCCATATTCTGTCTCATATGAGAAAGTGACACTCCAATCCTCTGATCTTGGCAGTTTAAATTCAGACCATGATGCCATCCCTCAGACCACAAGGGAAATTAATAAATGATTAAAGTCTAGTGGAGTCAAGGGAAAGAATGGTAAAGAGGAATAATGGAGTATTGCTGGATGATGCTATCTGACTGCACTCAGGGTTACGTCTCTTTCTCTACACTGTGTGCCTGGAGTCGGCGATGCCTGCAAGCTGCTTTGTTGACAGGTGTCCTAAGTGATGAAAGGACACTTTTAAAGAACCTGATGACATTATAAAGCTCTCTCACGTCACTTTTAAACCTTCAAACTGCAGCGGTGGTGAAATGTCCTCCAAAGTTAACTTTATTTCTACTGGTTGGTTGTTCAGTCAGGAGGGTGAGGGTTCACCTGAACTCAGCGCGGATATGAAGTTATCAAAGGGAGAGACATACGAGGTTTATAAATACAGGAGCAGAACAAGAACCAGACGGCTTTTCTCTGTAGCAGCCAGAGTGGATGCATACGCAGATATAATCAATATTCACACAAAACTGAGCCGTTCATCATCATCATGCTTAAACAGACCTTTACTGCAGGATAGAAGAAAGACAGACATGTGGGATTAAGACACTGTAAGAGCTTTTCTATCATTAAACATGTATTTGTTTTCTCTATCACAGTAACACAGTTTTACAGGTCAAACACACAAAAGCAGCCTTAGATTTCACATGAATTTTCTGCACACTCTTAGCAGGCTTCCATGTGTTTTACACCAAAGAGGGGCCTCTGTCCAGCCTAGTCCTTCTGGAACTTTGTCCCATCTTCATACAGGATCTCTGGAGCTCAGTCAGAGTGACCTCCAGGTTTCTCACTCAGGTCCTTCTCCCCTGATGGTGACCAGCTCTAGAAGAGTCCTGGTTGGTCCGGACTTCTCTCTGGAACCTTCAGAGCAGCAGAAATGTTTCTGTAGTCTTCCCCAGATCTGTGCCTGTCAACAATCCTGTCTCTGCAGCTCCTCTGACCTTTGACCCTTGGTTTCTGCTCTATCATTGTCAGCTGTGAGGTCTTCTATAGAGAGGGGCGGGGCTTTAGAATCATGTCCAATCAGGTTAATTTAGCACAGGTGGACTCCAGTCAAGGTGTAGAACAGTGGTACTCAACCTGTGGCTCTGTTAAGTCGATATGAAATATTAGAAAGGAGGGATTGTTTGCAGGTCTGTTTTCTACATACTGAAAATAGACAAAAGTCTAACTGCAAGTGTTCTTTTCAACCCTGGGTTCTCAACTGGTGGGTTGGGATCCAAAAGTAGGACGCAGATTAAACAAAAATGTGGCAAAAACTTTTTGAAGTATTTTTTTAGGTGTGGGGCATATCTGTGTTTTCTGGGTTTTTCACTGATTGTCTGAATCAATTTGACTTCTACTCACATGATCCTGATTCATGATTTGGATTCAGTCTGATATGGATTCATGTAGGAATATTTTAGTTACCAAGCCTATTTTGCTTCAACATGTCAAAGTTTGTCAGAGAACTAAAGTTGGAAATATTACAAAGAATGTTTGAACCAGTGCATTATTAAAAATCTTGACGTTTGCATTAAAAACGGACCCCAGACTAAATATTTCACCTCCATGTGGTGAATGTTGAATAAGTCCTTTCTTTAGTCTGGCTCCCCTCTGTCTTTATAGTTTCTCAACCCAAACTGCCGTCTGATGTCCTCTTTAAGTCTGGAGCAGAGCTGTCAGGCTCCATGTTTGATCTGAGGCACTGATAAGTCACTGTTAAATCACTCATTATTGAATCAGCAAAACAAAAATGAGTACATCTGATCAATGATTGGGACTTAGTTTAAGTCTAGAATGCATAATCACACTGAAGCGTATCCATCCTTAATGCTAATCCTGTTTGTATGTGTGTGTGTGTGGGGGGGGGGGGCTGGAGCTTACAGGGTACACCTTAGACCAGTCCTGGAGCTTTGAATAGTCATGAGTATAGATTCTCACATTTATGCTCCTCTCTAAAATCAGACACTGATTAAATAAAAGACATCTGCTGCACCTTACCTATCATGTTATCTGCGTGTCGTTGTGAATCTTGGACTTTGTTAACTTGATGGAGAATCCACATGAGGAGTGAGCTTATCACTCATTTCTTTTTAAATAACCAGAGTTCCTTTTTCTGAGCGCCGCTGTGAAACTACTGTTGAACTGAGGAGAACAGGAAGTGAAATACAGAACGCTGTACGGAGCGTGGCACCCTGAATGAAGGTCAGGTAGACGGCTGCAGCAACAAGCGTCTGAGACCGGTAGAGTGAGGAGGAGGCGGCTAGATCGATCTCTGGATTGTATGAATCGATTTCACAATTTTTAAAGAAAAAGAATCGATTTCCATCAGAGAATGTTTTTTTTTTTAAACTCAGTCCTAATCTGAAGTCCAAATTTCTGCATTTAACTTTTTAAGTGCCATTAAACAATGACATTGTGTATGATGATATATTGATATGAATGTATATATATTTGGTGTGTTCATGGTGAAACTTTCAAATCTCCTTTTCCTGAGTCTGCAGAGTCTTAGATGGATTTATCGGATGGCTGATGTTCAGCGTGATTTTTTCTGAGATTCTGAGTTCTGTGTTCGCTCCAGAGTACATGGAGAGGAAATGTGATGTGGGACACTGGACTGAAGGGGAGGATGTGGAAATCTAAGCAGCTTAAAACTGATGCCATACTGGAGCAGGATGGGAATTCTGTTTCCAACTTGGCAGCCGTTACTGAACGGCATGATGGGAGAAAACCAGGAGGAGGCTGGCCTGGGTACAGAGGAGATGTTACCTTAGTCAGAGGTAAACTACAGTCACTCTGGCATGGAGAGATAGAGCAGTGTACAGAAATAAAGATGTTAGACTGGTTCAGCTTCTGTGTTGACTTTCAGCCAATGACAGACATCCTTTCATTCATTTTCAGTAAAAATGATCATTAAATAGTGTGTAATATTCACAGCATACAATAACTCTCCACGATCTCAAATCACTCCATCCTACCTCTCTCTCCTCCTCCATATCCAACTCATTAACCATCTCCTCCCTCCCTGCACAGCCAACTACCTCAGAACTCACTGACCACTACGACCAGACCCTCTCCTCCACCCCAGAACTCCACAATCTCAGAAGGAAACGCAGACAACTTGAAAGACTCCACAACAAAACCGGTCTCACTGTCCAGGCCGAAGCCTACAAACGCTTCACCTCCACCTATAACACAGCTCTCAGCACTGCCCGTACCAACTACTACTCCCAGGTCATACACTCCAATTCCACAAACCCTCACAACCTGTTCTGCACATTTGCTCATCTCACCAAACCCATGGACAATATCTCCTCCACATTCTCTGCAGAGAAAAGCAATAATTACTTGTCATTTTTCCACTCCAAAATCCAAACCATACACACCACACTTAACTCCTCTCTCTCCACTCGCTCTCCCCCAGAATCCGGCCTCAACTCGACCTCAAGGGTTAGGGTTAGGGTAGGGGGCTTTGCCCCCTAATCCCTCTCTGATACCATCAAACTCCTCTCCACCATGAAACCAACAACCTGCCACCTTGATCCTATGCTTTCACCACTCCTGAAGGCCTGCATCCCCACTCTCACCCCACTCATCATCAACATCATAAACCCCTCCCTCAGCTCTGGAACCGTCCCTCCCACTCTCAAACTAGCTACAATTACACCTTCTGAAAAAACCTGGCCTGGACCCCGACAACCTGGACAACTTCAGACCCATCTCCAATCTCCCCCTACTCTCCAAGAAACTAGAACGTGCCATCATCTCCCAACTCCAACAACATCTCCTCAACTTCCAGCTCTTTGAACATTCCAGTCCGGTTTTCGCCCCCATCACAGCACTGACACAGCCCTTCTGAAAGTCACCAATGATCTCCTCCTCGTCACTGACTCTGGTTCCCTTTCCATCCTCCTCCTCCTTGACCTCAGCGCAGCATTTGACACCATCGATCACACCATCCTCCTCCACCGTTTACAATCCATCTCTGGCACAGCACTCTCCTGGTTCTCCTCCTACCTCTCTGACCACCACCGCTACGTCTCCATAAACAACGTCCAATCTCACACCTTCCCTGTCACCACCGGTGTTCCCCAAGGTTCGGTGCTCGGGCCCCTCCTCTTCATCATCTACATGTTACCCCTCGGCCACATCATCCGTCACCATGGACTTCATTTCCACTGCTGCGCCTACGATACCCAGGTTTACATCTCCTCCAAATCCATGTCTCCAGTAACTGTCGCCTCCATCACACCCTGCCTGTCTGATATCAAAACCTGGATGGACCATAACTTCCTCAAACTCAACAGCAATAAAACAGAACTCCTCATCACCGGTCCCAAAGCTCTCCTCCCCTCAGCTCAGAATATCTCCCTCCTCATCGATGGTCACACTGTTACCCCCTCCCCTTCTGTACGCAACCTCGGCTTCATCATGGACTCCACTCTCAGTCAAAACGCACATAACTCACATCACCAAAACATCCTTTTTCCATCTCCGTAACATCGCCCGTCTCCGCCCCTCCCTCTCACAATCCGCTGCTGAAATCCTCATCCACACATTCATCACCTCCAGACTCACTCACACCTGCTCCAGAGACCACATCACCCCCATTCACTAACAACTCCACTGGCTCCCCGTACCATACCGCATCCAATACAAGATCCTCCTCATCACCTACCAGTCCCTCCATAACCTGGCCCCTCCCTATCTCACTGATCTCCTTCAGCAGCACTGCCCCACCCTCCGCCTCAGATCAGCCAACACCAACCTCCTCACTCCCACCACCAGGACAAAGCACCGGACCTTGGGGGGCCGAGCCTTTGCTCCAGCCACCCCCACCCTATGGAACTCAGTCCCACAAAACATCAGGAACCCAGACTCAATACGAAACTTCAAATCACTACTCCAACCTCAGCTGTTCAAACGTGCATTTTCTTGAGGCCCCTTTGTTCTTTTGTTTGTCTGTGAAGCGTCTTTGAGAGTTCAAAAAGCGCTTTATAAGTGTATTATTATTATTATTATTATTATTATTGCATATAGCATCAGGGGAAAAAGGCAGGTGTAGGATTATGCATTTTTATTTTATTTTTTTATCTTTTCAGTCACTAAAGAAGTTCCTCATAGATGTTTGTGTGTTTCAGACTTGAGAATGTGGACGTTCACTATAAATGATTGAGCCCTAATCAACATTCTGATGATAACTATTAATATTTAAATGGCTTATTTAAATCAAATCAAAATCAAATCATATTTATTTATATACACTTCACACACAACACAGTTGGTCCAAAGGGTTTAACAGAAAACAGCTTTAAAAGAAATAAAAGAAGCAGAAGAAAATGGGTCCAATTTAAAAGCCATAAAAAGTAACAACTGCTCATAATAGTAATTATTATGACAAACAACAATTATGATCACAATATAAAACTATTTTAGGGAAAAAAGCCAGGGAGTGACACAGTTAGGGACAGTTAAAGCCAAAAATGAGTTTTAAGACGGCTTTTGAAAATGTCAGTATTTGCAGATGTGTGTGTGTGTGTGGGGGTGTGTGGGGGTGTGGGGGTGTGTGTGGGGGTGTGTGTGTGTGTGGGTGTGGGGGTGTGTGCGTGGGTGTGTGTGTGTGTGGGTGTGGGGGTGTGTGTGGGTGTGTGTGGGGGTGTGTGTGTGGGTGTGTGTGGGGGTGTGTGTGTGTGTGGGGGTGTGTGTGTGGGTGTGTGTATCAGAGTTCTAAAGACTGCTACGTCTGAAAACGATGAATTCTCTGTTGTTCCTCATGATCAAACATATGTGATCATTTTTCTATAATCATAAACTCTAGATTAAAATACTAAAACAACATAAATCACAGTACAGTTTTAATGCTTCGACCATTTTACGCAAATTCTATAAAACTTTATTTATTTTCCCAAATCTGAAATTTGATAAAATTGTTAAATCCAGACTAACAGAAGTTAAAAATCTTTGAAATATTCTGATCTGGGAATATATTAGGCGTGGTTTGTGTTTGGGTAAATTCTGGGGTTTTCTGGCTAAAGAGAATTATTTCTGCGAGCTTTTCACCATCAGAAGACTTCCTGCGTGGTTTTTGACCTGATAGTTTGTCTTTGTTCGGGGAAGTAAGACTCAAGACCAGGACGGTTTGTGGACTAGTGATCAATAACAGTTCAGGGTAAATCCACGCTTATCCCACAATTCAATGAAAGATGCTTCTTCACAGTCAGCACTGACATTTTTAGCTTTTTTCTCGACTGTAATCTAAAAGCTTGTGCGTTATCTTTGTGTCTTTGTGTCGGGAACATGCAGCTAGCACAGCATGCTAGTCCACACCATGCATTAGCAACAGAACAAAAGAAATGTTCTTAATAAAGAAGCTTTTCATGAATTATTCAGCTGAACATCACATCATGATGCGACCCCTGCCTTTACGACAGCATGTTTTAGTCTAATCAGTGGTTATTGACATCAGAAATGTGATTATTTCTCTCCAGTATTTGAACAGTTGCTTAAATATGAACCTGAAGTGTTGAACACAAACCTTCCTCCCATCTTCAGTGTTCCCTCTCAGAGATCAGGTCCTGCTATATTTGACTCTACAATCACATGTTCCATCTCTACGTCCAGACAGCAATCAGTGGAGTTTCTCCTCCATATTTCAGCAGAGACAGAGCGAGAGTAAGGGGATGATTGTAGAGGATGTTTTACATCCATGTTTCCTACAGGGACAGCAGTGTCTGTTCTCAATTAACTTTTCATGAGGCCAATGGTTAGTGAGGACTCCTGCGTGTCCCAAAGTCTTTTAAAGCCGTGCCAAACGGAACTACAAGAGCCGAGCAGTTTCCACTACAAGCGTGCAAACACACCCCCAACACACCCACACACACACACACACACACCTCCACACACACACTCCAGCAGACATGCTGAGAGTTCTTAGAACAGACTGATTAGAACACGTATTCTCTGCCAGGGCCCTGAATTATTCCTCTGGACCGTAGAACCCTAACCCCCCATAAGAGCTAGAAGAGTTTTTCTCTTTCTCTTTTCTGGTCCAAACTGCAGTAATAACCAATGACTGATAAAATACACATTATATTTCTCACTGTAATGTTTGAAAACTCCATTTTCATAAATCTTTTAGTAAAAAGAAACTTAAATTCAAGTAGTCAACATCCAAAAGATATGCATGGACTACCCTGGCCTGTCTGCCTGAATTCCTACCCTTTTGAAGAAAAGGCAGACAAAGAAATCCAATGTGCCTCCTAAAGACTTAAAAGAATAACACTTTTATGAAGAATATATTTATATAAATAATATAATTATATCTTGAATTTATATAGCACCATTCAAGAAACCCAAGGACGCTTTACAGGAACTCATAGACATGGACAAACTATGTGAGGGTAGGATGAGTGTGAGGGCTGGTTTAGTGAAGACTGTAGGCTGTGGTGAACAGGTGGTGCTGGAGACGTTTTTGAAAATGTCCAGAGATGGAGCGTTACGGATGTCTGCAGGAAGAGTGTTCCAGAGGGTGGGGGCTGCAGCACTGAAGGCTCTGTCTCCATAGGTTCAGAGTTTGGTTTTGGGCATGGAAAGTAGGCCGGTGTCTGAAGATGGAAGGTTGCGGGATGGTGTGTATGGATGGAGGAGATCAGAAAGGTACTGGGGAGCCAGAGCATGGAGAGATTTGTATGTGAGGAGGAGGACTTTGTAGTTGATACGGGACTTGATAGGGAGCCAGTGGAGGTGGATGAGGGTCGGAGTGATGTGTTGCCAGGGTCTAGTGCGGGTGAGAACTCTAGCTGCAGAGTTTTGGACGTACTGAAGCCTGTCCAGGGATTTGGTTTTTTCTTAACGGTGATCCTGTTTGAGGTTGTTTTCCCACCTGATAGTCCGGGGGACTCGGTCCTTTTTGGAACAGAAATTGCAGCATTGTTGCTCTTTCCATTGGTTTGGTTCGCATTCACACTGTTCTCTTGGTCAAACAGACCAAACTGTCTGAACACCTACAAGCTCTGCCTGTTAGGGGCGCTGTTGTCACAAACAAAAGGTGACCGAGAAGAAAAGAAGGCGTAGAAGAAGACAAAACCAGAAATCCATTTCCTTCCATCAGTCTTTTTGCACCGACACGTATTTGAGCGTATTAAATCACATATAAATCTGTGTATTATTATGCTTTACTCCACTTCCTGCTGTTGGTTCACAAGTTGGTCCGCTTTGCTTTCACTCCTCAAACAACAGAACCAGGGTTCAGTTGGAAGCGGACCAAGACCCCCATTTTCAAGCAGACCAGAGTCCACTTGTTTGGTCCTCACCAGAGTTTGTGTGAGCTTTCACACCGCTCCAAATGAACCAGACTACCCAGGAAATTGGACCAGAGTTCGTTTAAAGCAGACCAAACAGCTCTGGTGTGAATGTGCCCTGGCTTAATGCTGCTGATTTGCATCTCTGTGGGCTGGTTGACAGACAACAGACTCTGCTAAACCACAATCACTGCTTACCTGGCTGTTTCAACTTGGCCAAAAATAAGATTATTACTTTTGAAGCTAGAATTATTAGCAACCAAAACAAGTGAATGATTGCACAGCTTGAATGCAGTCATGATAATATTCATCAACAAATCAAACTCTTCTGACAGGATCTTCTTAGACAAATATTTCACTAAAGTCGCACAGGGCGGTGAGCATGGAGGATATCCAACATGCAGTCCACAGGAGAGGAGAAGGTAATGAAGCTCTCTGCTGTGTCAGTCAGTTTGAGTCTGGCAGATAGCAGATGTCAAAGAAAACACGGCGTCCTTGGTGCTGCACGGTGATTGATGAAGCAGACACGGTGAAAGCAAACGTGTGTCTCCAAGACTGAGCGCCCTGGCCTACATAAATCTGAGGATGAGGCTGGCATACATGCAAGGACCGTCATCTAGCATGTACCAGAGCTTAATAAGCAGATTTATGGCTCGGACAGGGAACATTTACCTCTTTAATAGTCAGCACTCAGACACCGTATCTGTCTTTTATAAGCTGCAGGGTTAATATGACTGTCAGTGAGCAGGAGAGAGTGAACTAAAACACAGCTCTTCTTCACTTTAATACCACTGTAGAGTTATAACTGTGTCTGCTCTACAGTTTACACATGTAACTATAATCCTGCTAACATGTTTCATCTGTAGATCCTTCCAGACTGTCAATCCATCTGTGTTTCATTCCAGCCATCCCTCTGCTCTCCAATTGGAAAGTAATTGGATGGGTCCAAAAGTGGCAGCTGATGAGGCTTGCTTGGCAGATGTGACCAGGAAATAGAAACACAATGGGTCCAATTGAGCAGACTGGAGGCCTTTTCACAGCCACAGATGGAGCTCTATAGAGAAAAGGAAGATTATACAACGCAGCGGAAAAAGGGGAAAGATTTCCATTTCACAAATGGCTTCTTGTTTGGATGCAGTTCAAGAGTGAAAAAGTTGAATCTTGCTCATTTGTTTGAAAAGCTGATCTTTTTGCAGACTGCTACCATGTTTGAGGAATCCATAGCAGTAAGCAATGATGACTGCACATCAGCACTACGTCTGCTCTTCTTCTTTATTCAGATATCAGAGTGACGACGATCGGCAGAAACATGGAGCAATAGGGAGGGAACCACGAGCAGAATCAAAAGAACAAAAGCATTCATGAAACAGGAAAGTACTTCCAAATGTCCAAAGAGTGAACAAAAAACACAACAACCGTCCAAACTCAAGGAAAATCAATGAAGGAGCCCCGGCGGTCAGTCCACCAACCACACTAACCTGAAACAAAGTCCAACAAAAGAGAAAAACACCGGAGACCCAGGAAAACTTACTGGGAGCAACACATGCCGACAGGTACGGCAGACGGACGCAGAAGAGCCGGAGCGCAGAGACTAAAGACTCGGGATGAGTAGGGAACGTCCCGCTACAGCACCGTACCACAGCAGTGGGACCTTCGGCTAAATGAGAGGAACAGAACACCACCTGGAATCCACAGAGTCCATGTAGGCCTTTACTTGTTTTATTCTAACACATCACAAACATCTTTGACTCATTTCACTGCAGAGCAGTCTCTGCTCGCTCACGCACATCTGTATAGGCTATTTTATGAGCTGGTCTTTACCTGACCAAGTCCCAACTGTTGATTTGTCTTATTCCTTGGCCAGCCAGTATCTTTCTACCATAAATCCCTGAATTATTTAGGACTGCAGCACAGAGATGGCTTTTATTCTTTAACATTTGACCAGACTCAGCTGAGTGTGCGACTTCATGCCACTATTCTAGAGTAAAATAGCATCCGTGCTACTGATCCTCTTCGTTCTGTCTCTCTGATGGTCTGGATGGATTCTTGTTGGTTCATGTTGAAGGGAGAGGTTATCTTGGCCTTTAATGAGGGAGAGCGCGATCTTTAAAACGAGCAGACAGGAACTTCCAGCTCTACCTCCTGTCCTTTCTGCCGTTGTTTCTTGGTTTTGTGTGTCTCTCTATGAAACATTTTAAAAGGTTGAAACAGACAGAGACCTCTCAGCAGGAGCATCAGATCAGTGAATGAGGGTCAAAAAGTAGTCTCTGTAACCTGGGTCAGAGGTCAGTCCCTGTTCTCCTCCGTTGCTGTTGATGTCGGCCTCTCTTTAACCAGTCGTGTGTTCATCGTTTCAGAGCAGGGCTGACTCCAGTCTGTTTAATTTGGGGCCCAGGCCTCAGACGATCAGTGATTATGTATTATTAAAATATTTAACTACAAACATACTTAACAAAAAACACAAATGAACAGCAGTAAAAATAAGAGGTTATTAATGTTAAATGAAAACTGAAAGTTCAAGTAGAAAAAACACATCTTTAATTCAGTTCTAAATAAGTCGTAAGAAAATGAGGATAGAGTTGTTAGTAGATGATATTTGATTTGATTTATTTCGATGATATATGATGATTTATGTAGATGATATAATCTATCAGAGTTTAGGAAGCTCTACTGATGAAATGTGTGCATTTGTTCAGGTTTATTTTAAGATGTTGTAGTGCTACATTAAAGTTATCAAAGTATTTTTAATGTTGTTGAACATGACCATTTTGTCATGGTAGTATTGATTAGGCACTGGTACTGTTTCTGAAGTACTGATTTAAGCACCGGTATAAAAAGTTCCTTAAACTACTAAACCTAACCCTGCATAGCAGATAGACTCCAGACCACCAGACTCCATCTCTGTCATCAAGCAAATCCTTTAAAAGCTCCAATCCATGTTTGTGGTGGGTGGAGCACTGCTCAGACCAATCAGCTTCATTTAAGGAGAATGAGGCGGTGGCTAAGGGCGGGGCTTAGAGCTGTCTGATATGTCTGTTTCTGGTGAGGTGTTTACCTCAGATGTAGCTGTAGCATAGAGCCAGTTTTACAGGAACTGACATAACGACCACATGCGTTTGCTCTTCTGCTGACCTGTGAGAGCGACGGGGGAGGGGTCAGTTGGTGTACAATGGCTGCTAGTGGAGTCGTTAGCTCAGACTTAGCCATAGCGGCAGTTTTGTCAGAACTAGACAACATTTTTTGTAAAAACAAGGACAGAGAGCAGAAAAGATGTTTCACTCTTCTCCAGGTCTGCTTGGACGTGGGTTTAGGATAATTACACATGGGGTTTACCGGCGTATCCAAGGGCTGCTGTTGTGGTAGCTGCAGATGAAGCTTAAGGAAAGTGACAGTTTAATCAGAATGAGACCACATTGCTTACTAAAACAGGAGCACAGAGCCACAAGAAAGCTTGTTTTGGCAGAGAGGATGTTTTTGCACATCTCCCGACCTGCCTTGGCATCAGTTTTATTCAGTCTCCATTAACAATCTACGGCAGCCTGTGAGCTAAGAGTAGCGCATGCGTACGTCACTTTGTCTTGTTGCTCTGATTGGCCCGTCATGAATGTGACAGACAGAACCTTCTTACAACCACCTTCCTGCCCTTCCCAGACACTTTCTACGGGAGCTTTCCCAGATCAATGTGGAAAATCTCCATGCAGCAGAGATAGGAAACAGTCTCTCTGGAAACCATCCATCCATGTTCTACACTGCTTGTCCTGTTCAGGACCGTGGGGGGTCTGGAGTTGGGGTACACTCTGAACTGGTCCCCAGCCAATCACAGGGCGTACATGTAGAGACAAACGACCCAGTACACTCACACCTACGGGCAATTTAGAGCCAGCATTGAACCCAACGTTATTCTGCTCATGTTCTAGGGAGGAGACCGGCTCAGCAGATCCAGGAAGTTTGCTGTCAACAGCATGATGTGTCTCTGAATAGGATAACACAGAAGTCTGTTATAAAAATGTGTTTTTATCCTAATAACTCGTTTGTGGAATAAAAACTAGCTTTAGATTTTCCCACAGTGTGACTCAGAGTGATCTCTAGGTTTAATTAAACATCTAAAGACTTAAACCATGAAACTCAGATGACCCTGACTCCATGTTGACCCTGGTGTGATCTTTAAACTGTGACAGGCTGGACCAGGCTGGAGGACATGAACACGTTTACATGGATGGAGGAAGGACTGGCTAAAGTCTGGTCTTCAGCTGTGGGACCAGAGTGTTGTCTTTCTGTTTCTCCTCCACATGTTCTTAACTTTTCTCCAGTCAATTCAAAGTTAGTGAGTCCTCTCAGCTTCATTATAGAAGTGACAATTATTTGTCTGGCTGCACTTTCCTCCTCATTAGTTCTGTTGTTGCAGAATTCAGCTCAATTATTCGTGTGAAAAGACGGATTTTTGTCAGCTTTGAAATTCTCCCTTCTCCTTTCCTTTTTCTAATTTTACTCCATCTTTGGCTGGGGGGTGTCAGTCTGATGAGGATATGGCTAGAGGAGAGTGTGTGTGTGTGTGTGTGTGTGGGGGGGTGTGTGTGTGTGTGTGTGGGGGTGTGTGTGTGTGTGTGTGTGTGTGTGTTGGGGAGGGTCATTTAGTGCTTTAAAAACAAACAGGAGGATTTTGAAATGGACTCTGTAGGTGCCAGAGAGAATGGGTGTAATGTGGTCTGGGTTTTTGACCTTGTGAGAGTTCTAGCTGTTGCGTTTGGACGAGTTGGAGCCGGGATGGACAGGAAACATTTCTAGGATTTGTTTCTCCGTCTATTCGTAGCGATGTAAAGAGGGTTGGTCTTTTTTCCAGTGTTTCTGTTGTCAGGCTTTTAAGTTTGTGCTAGAACAGAGAAATCTGGTCTCAGCTCTTTTCTCATTCAGTGTTTAGAGGCTTGGAGCTTTTATCATGTAGAAAGGTCCTGATCATGCTTTCACAGGCAGAAATAGATCAATAATGCTATTAACTAGTCAGGCCAATCCATTAGCCCCCGCTGCACTGAGAAAGCCGTGCAGAGAGTCGGGGTATTGTTGAAATCCTCAAAGTGAAGCTGATGGCTCAGAGCCACTGTTTGCATTAGAATCATCCTCTAATAATGAGCACACACAGGTGTGTGTGCCGCTTTGACTAACTTTCTGTAGCACTCGGTCTCTTCAGTGCCAGCATCAGGAAGGTCTAATGACTGCTTTCTAGGAAGCTGCTGGAAGTCCAGCTGAAAATGATGACCTGAGCTGCTGACTGATGGAAAATATGATGTGACACCACAGATGAGCTGCGCCTCACTTCAAAACAGCAGCCGCTCCTCTGGGAGGGCCGGGGCTTTTTGAAGCCAAGGCCTGCATACTTCACAGCTTGAAAAGCCTTTTATCAGTCACTCAGGCTGCCTTTGAGAACGGGGGCATTTTCTGTTGGCTCTTTCAGGCCTGAAACACGCTGGAAGTTGGCATGAAGTACTGTCCTCTACCAGGGAGAGCTCACGATAGCACAGACACACGAGTGTCAGTTACCGGAGGCGCCACCCGTGAGAGCATTTACTTCTGACCTACTTTGAACCCTTCAAGCTGACGCCACCTTTTTCCTCTTCCCTTACTGTGAGCATTCGTGCAAACTAAGCGCCGAAATCTCCGTCCTTTTGTCCAAAACTAACAGGTCGGCTATAATAAGTCAGCTATTCCAAACAATCCAAATAAGGAGGACAGCAGCATCCTGGAGGGGCTTTGTCAGCGTGGCTCATTGTCTCTATCTGATTATACTGGAGTTAATAGAGAAACATGGAAGTGTTCGAGAACCATCCAACACACTGAAGGTCCACTCTCATGTTATCATCACGCCAAACCCTGAACGTGCTGACAGCAATCAGCAGCAGAGATTAAGATTGACACATCAGATTATTTTAGACACGTCAGATTATTATTGACACATCAGATTATTTTAGACACTTCAGATTATTTTAGACACTTCAGATTATTATAGACACGTCAGATTATTTTAGACACGTCAGATTATTATAGACACGTCAGATTATTATAGACACTTCAGATTATTATAGACACGTCAGATTATTTTAGACACGTCAGATTATATTAGACACGTCAGATTATTATAGACACTTCAGATTATTAAAGACACGTCAGATTATTTTAGACACTTCAGATTATTATAGACACGTCAGATTATTTTAGACACGTCAGATTATTTTAGACACGTCAGATTATTTTAGACACGTCAGATTATTATAGACACGTCAGATTATTTTAGACACTTCAGATTATTATAGACACCTCAGATTATTATAGACACATCAGATTATTTTAGACACGTCAGATTATTATAGACACGTCAGATTATTTTAGACACGTCAGATTATTATAGACACGTCAGATTATTATAGACACGTCAGATTATTTTAGACACGTCAGATTATTATAGACACGTCAGATTATTATAGACACTTCAGATTATTAAAGACACGTCAGATTATTTTAGACACTTCAGATTATTATAGACACTTCAGATTATTATAGACACGTCAGATTATAATAGACACGTCAGATTATTTTAGACACGTCAGATTATTATAGACACATCAGATTATTATAGACACGTCAGATTATTATAGACACTTCAGATTATTATAGACACGTCAGATTATTATAGACACTTCAGATTATTATAGACACGTCAGATTATTATAGACACTTCAGGTTATTATAGACACGTCAGATTATTTTAGACACGTCAGATTATTTTAGACACTTTAGATTATTTTAGACCATTCAGATTATTACAGTCAGATTTCTTCAGATTATTTCAGACAGATATCTTCAGATTATCTTTCATGTTTCAGCATTTCCCTGATATTCTAGGAGGCAGTGATGCTGGGAAGTGTTTGCTGACTGCTATTAAACGACCAATGAATATGAATTTATACTTCCAAAAAGTAAAAGTTCTCTGTTCCAACATTAACCCTTGTGCACATGTTTTGCATTTCTTAATGAAATAATAATTAATATTATCCATATTTTTGTCTTTGTTAATAGTACGGGACTGAAGGATTTCCCTTTTTCAATTAAATTTTAAAATTCAGCCTTTCATTTGATAACAGAGCTATGAGACAGTTTAGAAGAAAAAGTTTTCACCTTTAAACATTTTTCACCACTGAAACACAGAATTTTAATCCTGCTGTAATTTTAGCATAAAACAATGTTTAACCTGTCACTACCTTTCAATCTAAGCTTTATCTTCAGTTATCCATCAGTGACATCATTTTCCACTTTGTGGCTGAGGGCTGCTTTCTTTTCTGTAAGTCATTTAAACACGTGGGTCAATTTTTCCAAAATGGCATTAAGGGGTTGAAATTATTTAGGACATACATGTAAATGTAAAAGTTATGATCAAAAGTGAAGTTAGTCAAAGATTTAGTGCAGTGAAAGTGAAAATAAATATTCATAGATAATATTTTTTTAGGCAGTGAAGGCTTTCTGCAGAAGGATCAAACATCATTATTTTCTGAAGGGCTGCACGGAGCTTCAACAGTTCGTCTTTGAGATTCACCAGTCACCGTTCTGTTTTCACCACATTTCACACAATGTCCCAACTTTTTTGGAATCAAGGTTGGTAATTATTTCTGAAAGTGGACCGTTCTTTCAAAGTTCAAAGTTCAAAGTTCAAATAAAAGCACTGAAGGGCAAAGACCATGATGCAAACAGAGCAGATTTACGCCCTGAGGTGTTTTTACTGCAGACATGGTGGTTTACCGTGCTCGAGTGCGGTCGCTCCCTCCTCCATGCTGGTCTACTGTCCTCTCTGCAGCTGAATGGATAAACTCGGCCCGATACGACATGGTTTTAAAGACATTTAGAATTGCCTTCACAACTCTACACCAGAATGACCTTTGACCTGTGTCCTCAGATCCAGGTCTGGGTCCCATCATAACCTTTATAATGGTAATACCCCATCACTTCCTGGTTTTAACACATTTTCTGCTGGCTCATCCTGAACTTTTGTGGAAATAATCTTCTACGTCTGAAAGCGTGTAAATAAAACACTGATGCCTTTAATGACAGCATGTAAAACTGAGACTGTCCCTGATAAAATCAGCGCTCTAAGTGTTTCTTTCTTTATCTGCAGACAGAATCGATGGAACTCGAGGAATTTAACTCACGGTGATTCCTGACAGACGAAAACAGGCAGCAGTATCAGATTTGACCTTCAATCTCACTCTTTCTGTGATATCTGTGATTAAATGTAGTCACTAGGGTGAACTGTGGAAGCAGAAATATTTCAGTGATAAATGAAACATAACTCAGAAACCAGTTAGTGACCTTTGATGAATTTGAATTGGAGAGGATTTTGGCTCTCAGTGACCCGCTGATCTCTTATTCATGCAGGGTGATTGAACCCGAGCTGAGCCCTTCTCTTTCCAAGGCTTTTAGCTGATGATGAACTTTGGAGAAGTTCTCTGCCTCAGGAGATCGTAGAGGATTCTGGCATTGATGGCCTAAATGTCTTCTCCTCTACTCTCAGACAGAGCTGCTACTTAGCCGATGTATAATCCGTCATCCTCTTGCAGCCGTCCACACTGGGAAGAGAGCCGCCGTAGAATGCTGCGTCACGACCAGGATGCAGCCAACTGGGTTAGGTCATACGTATGAATACATGCCGCCTGGGCCGCTACTTTCATTGGAGAGAATCCGTCAGACTGGCAGGTGTAGTCACGGCTGGTGATAAATGTCAATGACCAACACAGAGCTACCACCATAAAAATGCTCAGAACATACCAGAAAAATAACATGCATTTATGATCCACAGTGACAGATCCAGCAGGTTCATACCAACATTCTTCATCTAGAAGGTTCCAGTGCTGAGAATAATGGCTTTATAACACACATGCTGCTGTTTGTTCTTCAGAGAAGCACTAGAACCTTCTATTAGGTATAAATGACTGCAGTATGAAAACCTGTGTTTCTAACATGATGATATCTTTGAGGTTTGGTCAAAGACAATAAAGGGGGCGGGGTTATTTGGATGTGCTTTGGATGGTGTTTGGGTTTAAGTCTTGTGAGATGGAGTGAATAATAACTAGGCATGTTACTGTTGCTCTGGTCTGCATGCTAGAACGTCAGTCAAACGTTAAACAGATCATTCTGAATTCATAAAGACTCCCTACTGATTAAACTACGGCAGCTGAAATGGGCGGAGCTAAGTCTGTGGTTTGGAATACCTCGACTCACAGCGTCACAGGAGGAGTGGGGTTATGCATTATTAGGGCAGCCTGGGGGACAGGATGTGCAGCTGACTGCAGAAAACAATTCTGACCAATCACAACGCAGCACAAAACAAAAATGAAACACAGTCCCACATTGGCAGCCTCTGAGTTTATGCTTCCTTCTGTGGCGGTCTACTGTAGGTGGTATGATCAGACAGCTACCACGATAAAAATGAAACACTTCTTTGACCTTAGACATCTCTGAGGTCACTGATCAATCAGTTCTGATGTCTGCATTTGTCCGTCATTCTGCGGTGGTATTTTACCTGCAGTTTGGCATCTAACCGGTCGACGGCCTGCCTCTAGAGAGACAGACAGGCTACCTGCTTGGCCAGAATTCATGAAATATTCATCCACTCTTTGATATCAATTTCACACCTCACAATAAAGACATACGTCAGGCCAGATAAGTGTAGGGGGGACTCCAGCTCTGGATTATTGGAGAGGCAGTTCTGCTTCTCTCATGCTAGCGGCGTAGGCTCAACATGGTCCTCAAAGGTGAGATATGACAGCGCTCTAAAGAGACCAGTATAAAGTTATGGTGTGATAAAGCATTCCCTGGCACAGTAAAACTAAAGAAAATATGATTACCCTTGAAGCCGGGGTGTACTGTAGATCTTCTGCCTCCCTGAGCCTACTGTCTTTTCCTCTCTGGATTTTTACAGAAACATTCTCCACAAAAAAGAAATCAGAAAGCATGACTCTGATTTACAACTTCTCTTCATTATGAAACAAATCTCACAGTTCTAACTTCCCTGGCATTTTCACCTGGCAGCCACACATAAATTGATTACAAAAGCACCGTTTCTACCTGACTCATAGCCCTGCTGTAACCTAATCAATGTTTGAAGCAGAAGTTCACATTTATCACTATAGCAACAGGAAGAGAGGTAATGATAGGACTATTATCACCATCATGACTGCAGCATGCACCAAGCCAAGTCACTGAATTACAATCAGAACCTTGAACCATTTTAAAGCTAAATTACACAAAAATGGCGCCCCCTAACTGCCTCTGAGTGGACCTGCTTTGCTCCTCTTTGACATCATGCATCAGTTTACAGGAAGAAGAGTAAGGCTAACCCTTTTTAGGTGGAACCCCACAAATGGCACCATGCATGTTCCAGATAATTTCCAAAGAACAGTCGTGGTTTTCCGTGTGAGCTCATAGGTCAAAGATGACCTTGTGACCTCTCATCTCTATCTCTTCTGGGCTCTCCTCTTCTCTGCTGCATGTCAGAAACTCATCCTCTGGCTGTTAGGGTTAGGCTAAAATCACTTTATTTAAAGTGGCAGAATAATCTGGTGATATATAAAGGTTTAATCCAGGCTTATAGTACTTCAGTAATAGGCTATCTTTTAAACGCTGAAACTAAAGAAAATAATGTCCTTAAGCTCAATGAGAAAAAGAAAAATAATACATTATTTCTCTTGTTTTACTTTACTGGATTGTGTTGAACTGCTGCATGGAGGCTGTGTCTTTAAAGGTTACTTTCACTTTAACTAAACTTTGAATGAGATCCAAAAAGACTCTCTAGTTTTAGAAGTATACAAACTTATGAGGAGAACCATGGCGACGCCTTTAGAAATCAAAACCAAACAAGTAAAAGACTGATTTAAATTAGATTGTTTAATGTCATTTATCACTTTTGTGCATTCACCTACCTGCCACTATGACTGGTAAAATGAGGACATTTACCTGCCACTGCAGAAAAAACACCAGCAGCTTATTTCCAACGTGCTTCAGACAGAGTATGTGGAATTTGTGGGTAAAAACTAAAAAAGCTGCATTCACCCTGCAGAGCTGCAGCCTGCTGCCAAAGGAAACTGAGTGTGGGCTCTCTGACAGCTGAAGTAGTAGTTTATACTGTTAGGACATTGAAACTATTATTTTAAAGTAGTAACATTATTCTATTCCACTAACAAGTGTGTAAAAGCGACTGTAATGTCTGAGTCTGAGTTTGCATAACCACATCAGTAATAAATAAAGGTTAGCATCCATTATGGCTGCACAAACCAGTCAAACACCGGAAGGTGCCGACATCTGGGACCAGAGTACAAAACATAATATTAAGAGATTTTTAGCTGCGATGTTAACACGCAAGATTAATTGTTAATCTGTTTGAAGCAGAGTTCTGTTTGTTCTAAATATAAAAATGTAGAGTTCTGTCTGTTCTAGATATAAAAATGTAGAGTTCTGTTTGTTCTAAATATAAAAATGTAGAGTTCTGTTTGTTCTAAATATAATAATGTAGAGTTCTGTCTGTTCTAAATATAAAAATGTAGAGTTCTGTCTGTTCCAAATATAAAAATGTAGAGTTCTGTTTGTTCTAAATATAATAATGTAGAGTTCTGTCTGTTCTAAATATAGAAATGTAGAGTTCTGTCTGTTCTAAATATAAAAATGTAGAGTTCTGTTTGTTCTAAATATAAAAATGTAGAGTTCTGTCTGTTCTAGATATAAAAATGTAGAGTTCTGTCTGTTCTAGATATAAAAATGTAGAGTTCTGTCTGTTCTAGATATAAAAATGTAGAGTTCTGTTTATTCTAGATATAATAATGTAGAGTTCTTTCTGTTCCAGATATAATAATGTAGAGTTCTGTTTATTCTAGATATAATAATGTAGAGTTCTTTCTGTTCCAGATATAATAATGTAGAGTTCTGTCTGTTCTAGATATAAAAATGTAGAGTTCTGTCTGTTCCAGATATAATAATGTAGAGTTCTGTCTGTTCCAGATATAAAAATGTAGAGTTCTGTCTGTTCTAGATATAAAAATGTAGAGTTCTGTTTGTTCTAGATATAATAATGTAGAGTTCTGTCTGTTCTGAATATAAAAATGTAGAGTTCTGTTTGTTCTAGATATAAAAATGTAGAGTTATGTCTGTTCTAAATATAAAAATGTAGAGTTATGTCTGTTCTAGATATAAAAATGTAGAGTTCTGTCTGTTCCACATATAAAAATGTAGAGTTCTGTCTGAGTTCTGTCTGTTCCAGATATAATAATGTAGAGTTCTGTCTGTTCCAGATTTAAAAATGTAGAGTTCTGTCTGTTCTAGATATAAAAATGTAGAGTTCTGTCTGTTCCAGATATAAAAATGTAGAGTTCTGTCTGTTCTAGATATAAAAATGTAGAGTTCTGTCTGTTCCAGATATAAAAATGTAGAGTTCTGTCTGTTCTAGATTTAAAAATGTAGAGTTCTGTCTGTTCTAGATATAAAAATGTAGAGTTCTGTCTGTTCCAGATATAAAAATGTAGAGTTCTGTCTGTTCTAGATTTAAAAATGTAGAGTTCTGTCTGTTCCAGATATAAAAATGTAGAGTTCTGTCTGTTCTAGATATAAAAATGTAGAGTTCTGTCTGTTCTAGATATAAAAATGTAGAGTTCTGTCTGTTCCACATATAAAAATGTAGAGTTCTGTCTGTTCTAGATATAAAAATGTAGAGTTCTGTCTGTTCCAGATATAAAAATGTAGAGTTCTGTCTGTTCTAGATTTAAAAATGTAGAGTTCTGTCTGTTCTAGATATAAAAATGTAGAGTTCTGTTTATTCTAGATATAAAAATGTAGAGTTCTGTCTGTTCCAGATATAATAATGTAGAGTTCTGTCTGTTCTAGATATAAAAATGTAGAGTTCTTGTCATGGTTACTTTGTAAGTCAATTTTATTGTTATGGACTTCCGGTTTCCGGGTTCCGGGAACCGGCCTTGTTGCTGGTAACTTGTCACTGCTTTCCCTGAGGTTCACCATCCCCCCACGGCGCTGCGGAGAGTTCTCACACCTACGATTAATCACTCATCACTACTCACCTTCAAGAGACGCCTGGAAACTCTCTGCAGTGCCAGAGTTTCGCTCTTTACTCCCGTGGTAAAGCTCCAGCGCTCGGCTCAGTATCTCCTGTGATTCTTTGATTGATTTCTGTACTAACCTGTGGATTCTCCTACTAACGTGTCTCTCCTCTTTTCCAGTGCCTCACTCTCCGCTCACCAGCAGCTCGGCTCCAGCACTCTAACCACGAAGATTTCCCCTCACTCTCCGGACATTTGGATTCCCCCCCCTTTTTCCTGTGCACAATAAATCTCTTAAAACTGCTCCCGACTCCGCATCTGGGTTCATCCACCACGCACGCACACAACAGTTCTGTCTGTTCTAGATATAATAATGTAGAGTTCTGTCTGTTCCAGATATAAAAATGTAGAGTTCTGTCTGTTCTAGATATAAAAATGTAGAGTTCTGTCTGTTCTAGATATAATAATGTAGATTTCTGTCTGTTCTAGATATAAAAATGTAGAGTTCTGTTTGTTCTAAATATAATAATGTAGAGTTCTGTCTGTTCTAAATATAAAAATGTAGAGTTCTGTCTGTTCCAAATATAAAAATGTAGAGTTCTGTTTGTTCTAAATATAATAATGTAGAGTTCTGTCTGTTCTAAATATAGAAATGTAGAGTTCTGTCTGTTCTAAATATAAAAATGTAGAGTTCTGTTTGTTCTAAATATAAAAATGTAGAGTTCTGTCTGTTCTAGATATAAAAATGTAGAGTTCTGTTTGTTCTAAATATAAAAATGTAGAGTTCTGTCTGTTCTAGATATAAAAATGTAGAGTTCTGTCTGTTCTAGATATAAAAATGTAGAGTTCTGTCTGTTCTAGATATAAAAATGTAGAGTTCTGTTTATTCTAGATATAATAATGTAGAGTTCTTTCTGTTCCAGATATAATAATGTAGAGTTCTGTCTGTTCTAGATATAAAAATGTAGAGTTCTGTCTGTTCCAGATATAATAATGTAGAGTTCTGTCTGTTCCAGATATAAAAATGTAGAGTTCTGTCTGTTCTAGATATAAAAATGTAGAGTTCTGTTTGTTCTAGATATAATAATGTAGAGTTCTGTCTGTTCTGAATATAAAAATGTAGAGTTCTGTTTGTTCTAGATATAAAAATGTAGAGTTATGTCTGTTCTAAATATAAAAATGTAGAGTTATGTCTGTTCTAGATATAAAAATGTAGAGTTCTGTCTGTTCCACATATAAAAATGTAGAGTTCTGTCTGAGTTCTGTCTGTTCCAGATATAATAATGTAGAGTTCTGTCTGTTCCAGATTTAAAAATGTAGAGTTCTGTCTGTTCTAGATATAAAAATGTAGAGTTCTGTCTGTTCTAGATTTAAAAATGTAGAGTTCTGTTTGTTCTAGATATAAAAATGTAGAGTTCTGTCTGTTCTAGATATAAAAATGTAGAGTTCTGTCTGTTCCAGATATAAAAATGTAGAGTTCTGTCTGTTCTAGATATAAAAATGTAGAGTTCTGTCTGTTCCACATATAAAAATGTAGAGTTCTGTCTGTTCCACATATAAAAATGTAGAGTTCTGTCTGTTCTAGATTTAAAAATGTAGAGTTCTGTCTGTTCTAGATATAATAATGTAGAGTTCTCTCTGTTCTAAATATAAAAATGTAGAGTTCTGTCTGTTCCACATATAAAAATGTAGAGTTCTGTCTGTTCTAGATATAAAAATGTAGAGTTCTGTCTGTTCCACATATAAAAATGTAGAGTTCTGTCTGTTCCACATATAAAAATGTAGAGTTCTGTCTGTTCTAGATTTAAAAATGTAGAGTTCTGTCTGTTCTAGATATAATAATGTAGAGTTCTGTCTGTTCTAGATATAAAAATGTAGAGTTCTGTCTGTTCCAGATATAAAAATGTAGAGTTCTGTCTGTTCTAGATATAAAAATGTAGAGTTCTGTTTGTTCTAGATATAATAATGTAGAGTTCTGTCTGTTCTGAATATAAAAATGTAGAGTTCTGTTTGTTCTAGATATAAAAATGTAGAGTTATGTCTGTTCTAAATATAAAAATGTAGAGTTATGTCTGTTCTAGATATAAAAATGTAGAGTTCTGTCTGTTCTAGATATAAAAATGTAGAGTTCTGTCTGAGTTCTGTCTGTTCCAGATATAATAATGTAGAGTTCTGTCTGTTCCAGATATAATAATGTAGAGTTCTGTCTGTTCCAGATATAAAAATGTAAAGTTCTGTCTGTTCTAGATATAAAAATGTAGAGTTCTGTTTGTTCTAGATATAATAATGTAGAGTTCTGTCTGTTCTGAATATAAAAATGTAGAGTTCTGTTTGTTCTAGATATAATAATGTAGAGTTCTGTCTGTTCTGAATATAAAAATGTAGAGTTCTGTTTGTTCTAGATATAAAAATGTAGAGTTATGTCTGTTCTAAATATAAAAATGTAGAGTTATGTCTGTTCTAGATATAAAAATGTAGAGTTCTGTCTGTTCTAGATATAAAAATGTAGAGTTCTGTCTGTTCTAGATATAAAAATGTAGAGTTCTGTCTGTTCTAGATATAAAAATGTAGAGTTCTGTCTGAGTTCTGTCTGTTCCAGATATAATAATGTAGAGTTCTGTCTGTTGTAGATATAAAAATGTAGAGTTCTGTCTGTTTCACATATAAAAATGTAGAGTTCTGTCTGTTCCACATATAAAAATGTAGAGTTCTGTCTGTTCTAGATTTAAAAATGTAGAGTTCTGTCTGTTCTAGATATAAAAATGTAGAGTTCTGTTTGTTCTAGATATAAAAATGTAGAGTTATGTCTGTTCTAAATATAAAAATGTAGAGTTATGTCTGTTCTAGATATAATAATGTAGAGTTCTGTCTGTTGTAGATATAAAAATGTAGAGTTCTGTTTGTTCTAGATATAAAAATGTAGAGTTATGTCTGTTCTAAATATAAAAATGTAGAGTTCTGTCTGTTCCAGATATAATAATGTAGAGTTCTGTCTGTTGTAGATATAAAAATGTAGAGTTCTGTCTGTTTCACATATAAAAATGTAGAGTTCTGTCTGTTCCACATATAAAAATGTAGAGTTCTGTCTGTTCTAGATTTAAAAATGTAGAGTTCTGTCTGTTCTAGATATAAAAATGTAGAGTTCTGTTTGTTCTAGATATAAAAATGTAGAGTTATGTCTGTTCTAAATATAAAAATGTAGAGTTATGTCTGTTCTAGATATAAAAATGTAGAGTTCTGTCTGTTCTAGATATAAAAATGTAGAGTTCTGTCTGAGTTCTGTCTGTTCCAGATATAATAATGTAGAGTTCTGTCTGTTGTAGATATAAAAATGTAGAGTTCTGTCTGTTGTAGATATAAAAATGTAGAGTTCTGTCTGTTTCACATATAAAAATGTAGAGTTCTGTCTGTTCCACATATAAAAATGTAGAGTTCTGTCTGTTCTAGATTTAAAAATGTAGAGTTCTGTCTGTTCTAGATATAAAAATGTAGAGTTCTGTTTGTTCTAGATATAAAAATGTAGAGTTATGTCTGTTCTAAATATAAAAATGTAGAGTTATGTCTGTTCTAGATATAAAAATGTAGAGTTCTGTCTGTTCTAGATATAAAAATGTAGAGTTCTGTCTGAGTTCTGTCTGTTCCAGATATAATAATGTAGAGTTCTGTCTGTTGTAGATATAAAAATGTAGAGTTCTGTCTGTTTCACATATAAAAATGTAGAGTTCTGTCTGTTCCACATATAAAAATGTAGAGTTCTGTCTGTTCTAGATTTAAAAATGTAGAGTTCTGTCTGTTCTAGATATAAAAATGTAGAGTTCTGTCTGTTCCAGATATAAAAATGTAGAGTTCTGTCTGTTCTAGATATAAAAATGTAGAGTTCTGTCTGTTCCAGATATAAAAATGTAGAGTTCTGTCTGTTCTAGATATAAAAATGTAGAGTTCTGTCTGTTCCAGATATAAAAATGTAGAGTTCTGTCTGTTCTAGATTTAAAAATGTAGAGTTCTGTCTGTTCTAGATATAAAAATGTAGAGTTCTGTCTGTTCCAGATATAAAAATGTAGAGTTCTGTCTGTTCTAGATATAAAAATGTAGAGTTCTGTTTATTCTAGATATAAAAATGTAGAGTTCTGTCTGTTCTAGATATAAAAATGTAGAGTTCTGTTTATTCTAGATATAAAAATGTAGAGTTCTGTCTGTTCCAGATATAATAATGTAGAGTTCTGTCTGTTCTAGATATAAAAATGTAGAGTTCTTGTCATGGTTACTTTGTAAGTCAATTTTATTGTTATGGACTTCCGGTTTCCGGGTTCCGGGAACCGGCCTTGTTGCTGGTAACTTGTCACTGCTTTCCCTGAGGTTCACCATCCCCCCACGGCGCTGCGGAGAGTTCTCACACCTACGATTAATCACTCATCACTACTCACCTTCAAGAGACGCCTGGAAACTCTCTGCAGTGCCAGAGTTTCGCTCTTTACTCCCCGTGGTAAAGCTCCAGCGCTCGGCTCAGTATCTCCTGTGATTCTTTGATTGATTTCTGTACTTACCTGTGGATTCTCCTACTAACGTGTCTCTCCTCTTTTCCAGTGCCTCACTCTCCGCTCACCAGCAGCTCGGCTCCAGCACTCTCACCCACGAAGATTTCCCCTCACTCTCCGGACATTTGGATTCCCCCCCCTTTTTCCTGTGCACAATAAATCTCTTAAAACTGCTCCCGACTCCGCATCTGGGTTCATCCACCACGCACGCACACAACAGTTCTGTCTGTTCTAGATATAATAATGTAGAGTTCTGTCTGTTCCAGATATAAAAATGTAGAGTTCTGTCTGTTCTAGATATAAAAATGTAGAGTTCTGTCTGTTCTAGATATAATAATGTAGATTTCTGTCTGTTCTAGATATAAAAATGTAGAGTTCTGTTTGTTCTAAATATAATAATGTAGAGTTCTGTCTGTTCTAAATATAAAAATGTAGAGTTCTGTCTGTTCCAAATATAAAAATGTAGAGTTCTGTTTGTTCTAAATATAATAATGTAGAGTTCTGTCTGTTCTAAATATAGAAATGTAGAGTTCTGTCTGTTCTAAATATAAAAATGTAGAGTTCTGTTTGTTCTAAATATAAAAATGTAGAGTTCTGTCTGTTCTAAATATAAAAATGTAGAGTTCTGTCTGTTCTAGATATAAAAATGTAGAGTTCTGTCTGTTCTAGATATAAAAATGTAGAGTTCTGTTTATTCTAGATATAATAATGTAGAGTTCTTTCTGTTCCAGATATAATAATGTAGAGTTCTGTCTGTTCTAGATATAAAAATGTAGAGTTCTGTCTGTTCCAGATATAATAATGTAGAGTTCTCTCTGTTCCAGATATAAAAATGTAGAGTTCTGTCTGTTCTAGATATAAAAATGTAGAGTTCTGTTTGTTCTAGATATAATAATGTAGAGTTCTGTCTGTTCTGAATATAAAAATGTAGAGTTCTGTTTGTTCTAGATATAAAAATGTAGAGTTATGTCTGTTCTAAATATAAAAATGTAGAGTTATGTCTGTTCTAGATATAAAAATGTAGAGTTCTGTCTGTTCCACATATAAAAATGTAGAGTTCTGTCTGAGTTCTGTCTGTTCCAGATATAATAATGTAGAGTTCTGTCTGTTCCAGATTTAAAAATGTAGAGTTCTGTCTGTTCTAGATATAAAAATGTAGAGTTCTGTCTGTTTCACATATAAAAATGTAGAGTTCTGTCTGTTCCACATATAAAAATGTAGAGTTCTGTCTGTTCTAGATTTAAAAATGTAGAGTTCTGTTTGTTCTAGATATAAAAATGTAGAGTTCTGTCTGTTCTAGATATAAAAATGTAGAGTTCTGTCTGTTCCAGATATAAAAATGTAGAGTTCTGTCTGTTCTAGATATAAAAATGTAGAGTTCTGTCTGTTCCACATATAAAAATGTAGAGTTCTGTCTGTTCCACATATAAAAATGTAGAGTTCTGTCTGTTCTAGATTTAAAAATGTAGAGTTCTGTCTGTTCTAGATATAATAATGTAGAGTTCTCTCTGTTCTAAATATAAAAATGTAGAGTTCTGTTTGTTCTAAATATAAAAATGTAGAGTTATGTCTGTTCTAGATATAAAAATGTAGAGTTCTGTCTGTTCTAGATACAATAATGTAGAGTTCTGTCTGTTCTAAATATAAAAATGTAGAGTTCTGTTTGTTCTAGATATAAAAATGTAGAGTTCTGTCTGTTCCACATATAAAAATGTAGAGTTCTGTCTGTTCCACATATAAAAATGTAGAGTTCTGTCTGTTCTAGATTTAAAAATGTAGAGTTCTGTCTGTTCTAGATATAAAAATGTAGAGTTCTCTCTGTTCTAAATATAAAAATGTAGAGTTCTGTCTGAGTTCTGTCTGTTCCAGATATAATAATGTAGAGTTCTGTCTGTTGTAGATATAAAAATGTAGAGTTCTGTCTGTTCTAGATATAAAAATGTAGAGTTCTGTCTGTTTCACATATAAAAATGTAGAGTTCTGTCTGTTCCACATATAAAAATGTAGAGTTCTGTCTGTTCTAGATTTAAAAATGTAGAGTTCTGTCTGTTCTAGATATAAAAATGTAGAGTTCTGTCTGTTCCAGATATAAAAATGTAGAGTTCTGTCTGTTCTAGATTTAAAAATGTAGAGTTCTGTCTGTTCTAGATATAAAAATGTAGAGTTCTGTCTGTTCCAGATATAAAAATGTAGAGTTCTGTCTGTTCTAGATTTAAAAATGTAGAGTTCTGTCTGTTCCAGATATAAAAATGTAGAGTTCTGTCTGTTCTAGATATAAAAATGTAGAGTTCTGTCTGTTCTAGATATAAAAATGTAGAGTTCTGTCTGTTCCACATATAAAAATGTAGAGTTCTGTCTGTTCCAGATATAAAAATGTAGAGTTCTGTCTGTTCCAGATATAAAAACGTAGAGTTCTGTCTGTTCTAGATATAAAAATGTAGAGTTCTGTTTATTCTAGATATAAAAATGTAGAGTTCTGTCTGTTCCAGATATAATAATGTAGAGTTCTGTCTGTTCTAGATATAAAAATGTAGAGTTCTTGTCATGGTTACTTTGTAAGTCAATTTTATTGTTATGGACTTCCGGTTTCGGGTTCCGAACCGCCTTGTTGCTGGTAACTTGTCACTGCTTTCCCTGAGGTTCACCATCCCCCCACGGCGCTGCGGAGAGTTCTCACACCTACGATTAATCACTCATCACTACTCACCTTCAAGAGACGCCTGGAAACTCTCTGCAGTGCCAGAGTTTCGCTCTTTACTCCCCGTGGTAAAGCTCCAGCGCTCGGCTCAGTATCTCCTGTGATTCTTTGATTGATTTCTGTACTTACCTGTGGATTCTCCTACTAACGTGTCTCTCCTCTTTCCAGTGCCTCACTCTCCGCTCACCAGCAGCTCGGCTCCAGCACTCTCACCACGAAGATTTCCCTCACTCTCCGGACATTTGATTCTTTTCCTGTGCACAATAAATCTCTTAAAACTGCTCCTGACTGCATCTGGGTTCATCCACCACGCACGCACACAACAGTTCTGTCTGTTCTAGATATAATAATGTAGAGTTCTGTCTGTTCCAGATATAAAAATGTAGAGTTCTGTCTGTTCTAGATATAAAAATGTAGAGTTCTGTCTGTTCTAGATATAATAATGTAGATTTCTGTCTGTTCTAAATATAAAAATGTAGAGTTCTGTCTGTTCCAGATATAAAAATGTAGAGTTATGTCTGTTCTAAATATAAAAATGTAGAGTTATGTCTGTTCTAGATATAAAAATGTAGAGTTCTGTCTGTTCTAAATATGAAAATGTAGAGTTATGTCTGTTCTAGATATAAAAATGTAGAGTTCTGTCTGTTCTAAATATGAAAATGTAGATTTCTGTCTGTTCCAGATATAAAAATGTAGAGTTCTGTCTGTTCTAGATATAAAAATGTAGAGTTCTGTCTGTTCTAGATATAAAAATGTAGAGTTCTGTCTGTTCTAAATATAAAAATGTAGAGTTCTGTCTGTTCCAGATATAAAAATGTAGAGTTCTGTTTGTTCTAAATATAAAAATGTAGAGTTCTGTCTGTTCCAAATATAAAAATGTAGAGTTCTGTTTGTTCTAAATATAATAATGTAGAGTTCTGTCTGTTCTAAATATGAAAATGTAGAGTTCTGTCTGTTCCAGATATAAAAATGTAGAGTTCTGTCTGTTCTAGATATAAAAATGTAGAGTTCTGTCTGTTCTAGATATAAAAATGTAGAGTTCTGTCTGTTCCACATATAAAAATGTAGAGTTCTGTCTGTTCTAGATTTAAAAATGTAGAGTTCTGTCTGTTCCAGATTTAAAAATATAGAGTTCTGTCTGTTCTAGATATAAAAATGTAGAGTTCTGTCTGTTCCAGATATAAAAAGGTAGAGTTCTGTCTGTTCTAGATTTAAAAATGTAGAGTTCTGTCTGTTCTAGATTTAAAAATGTAGAGTTCTGTTTGTTCTAGATATAAAAATGTAGAGTTCTGTCTGTTCGAGATATAAAATGTGAGTTCTGTTTGTTCCAGATATAAAAATGTAGAGTTCTGTCTGTTCTAGATATAAAAATGTAGAGTTCTGTCTGTTCCACATATAAAAATGTAGAGTTCTGTCTGTTCCACATATAAAAATGTAGAGTTCTGTCTGTTCTAGATTTAAAAATGTAGAGTTCTGTCTGTTCTAGATTTAAAAATGTAGAGTTCTGTCTGTTCTAGATATAAAAATGTAGAGTTCTGTCTGTTCTAAATATGAAAATGTAGAGTTCTGTCTGTTCCAGATATAAAAATGTAGAGTTCTGTCTGTTCTAGATATAAAAATGTAGAGTTCTGTCTGTTCCAGATATAAAAATGTAGAGTTCTGTCTGTTCTAGATTTAAAAATGTAGAGTTCTGTCTGTTCCAGATATAAAAATGTAGAGTTCTGTCTGTTCTAGATATAAAAATGTAGAGTTCTGTCTGTTCTAGATATAAAAATGTAGAGTTCTGTCTGTTCCACATATAAAAATGTAGAGTTCTGTCTGTTCTAGATTTAAAAATGTAGAGTTCTGTCTGTTCTAGATTTAAAAATGTAGAGTTCTGTTTGTTCTAGATATAAAAATGTAGAGTTCTGTCTGTTCTAGATATAAAAATGTAGAGTTCTGTCTGTTCCAGATATAAAAATGTAGAGTTCTGTCTGTTCTAGATATAAAAATGTAGAGTTCTGTCTGTTCCACATATAAAAATGTAGAGTTCTGTCTGTTCCACATATAAAAATGTAGAGTTCTGTCTGTTCTAGATTTAAAAATGTAGAGTTCTGTCTGTTCTAGATTTAAAAATGTAGAGTTCTGTCTGTTCTAGATATAAAAATGTAGAGTTCTGTCTGTTCTAAATATGAAAATGTAGAGTTCTGTCTGTTCCAGATATAAAAATGTAGAGTTCTGTCTGTTCTAGATATAAAAATGTAGAGTTCTGTCTGTTCCAGATATAAAAATGTAGAGTTCTGTCTGTTCTAGATTTAAAAATGTAGAGTTCTGTCTGTTCCAGATATAAAAATGTAGAGTTCTGTCTGTTCTAGATATAAAAATGTAGAGTTCTGTCTGTTCTAGATATAAAAATGTAGAGTTCTGTCTGTTCCACATATAAAAATGTAGAGTTCTGTCTGTTCTAGATATAAAAATGTAGAGTTCTGTCTGTTCCAGATATAAAAATGTAGAGTTCTGTCTGTTCTAGATTTAAAAATGTAGAGTTCTGTCTGTTCTAGATATAAAAATGTAGAGTTCTGTTTATTCTAGATATAAAAATGTAGAGTTCTGTCTGTTCCAGATATAATAATGTAGAGTTCTGTCTGTTCTAGATATAAAAATGTAGAGTTCTTGTCATGGTTACTTTGTAAGTCAATTTTATTGTTATGGACTTCGGTTTCGGGTTCCGGGAACCGGCCTTGTTGCTGGTAACTTGTCACTGCTTTCCCTGAGGTTCACCATCCCCCCACGGCGCTGCGGAGAGTTCTCACACCTACGATTAATCACTCATCACTACTCACCTTCAAGAGACGCCTGGAAACTCTCTGCAGTGCCAGAGTTTCGCTCTTTACTCCCCGTGGTAAAGCTCCAGCGCTCGGCTCAGTATCTCCTGTGATTCTTTGATTGATTTCTGTACTTACCTGTGGATTCTCCTACTAACGTGTCTCTCCTCTTTTCCAGTGCCTCACTCTCCGCTCACCAGCAGCTCGGCTCCAGCACTCTCACCCACGAAGATTTCCCCTCACTCTCCGGACATTTGGATTCCCCCCCCTTTTTCCTGTGCACAATAAATCTCTTAAAACTGCTCCCGACTCCGCATCTGGGTTCATCCACCACGCACGCACACAACAGTTCTGTCTGTTCTAGATATAATAATGTAGAGTTCTGTCTGTTCCAGATATAAAAATGTAGAGTTCTGTCTGTTCTAGATATAAAAATGTAGAGTTCTGTCTGTTCTAGATATAATAATGTAGATTTCTGTCTGTTCTAAATATAAAAATGTAGAGTTCTGTCTGTTCCAGATATAAAAATGTAGAGTTATGTCTGTTCTAAATATAAAAATGTAGAGTTATGTCTGTTCTAGATATAAAAATGTAGAGTTCTGTCTGTTCTAAATATGAAAATGTAGAGTTATGTCTGTTCTAGATATAAAAATGTAGAGTTCTGTCTGTTCTAAATATGAAAATGTAGATTTCTGTCTGTTCCAGATATAAAAATGTAGAGTTCTGTCTGTTCTAGATATAAAAATGTAGAGTTCTGTCTGTTCTAGATATAAAAATGTAGAGTTCTGTCTGTTCTAAATATAAAAATGTAGAGTTCTGTCTGTTCCAGATATAAAAATGTAGAGTTCTGTTTGTTCTAAATATAAAAATGTAGAGTTCTGTCTGTTCCAAATATAAAAATGTAGAGTTCTGTTTGTTCTAAATATAATAATGTAGAGTTCTGTCTGTTCTAAATATGAAAATGTAGAGTTCTGTCTGTTCCAGATATAAAAATGTAGAGTTCTGTCTGTTCTAGATATAAAAATGTAGAGTTCTGTCTGTTCTAGATATAAAAATGTAGAGTTCTGTCTGTTCCACATATAAAAATGTAGAGTTCTGTCTGTTCTAGATTTAAAAATGTAGAGTTCTGTCTGTTCCAGATTTAAAAATATAGAGTTCTGTCTGTTCTAGATATAAAAATGTAGAGTTCTGTCTGTTCCAGATATAAAAAGGTAGAGTTCTGTCTGTTCTAGATTTAAAAATGTAGAGTTCTGTCTGTTCTAGATTTAAAAATGTAGAGTTCTGTTTGTTCTAGATATAAAAATGTAGAGTTCTGTCTGTTCTAGATATAAAAATGTAGAGTTCTGTCTGTTCCAGATATAAAAATGTAGAGTTCTGTCTGTTCTAGATATAAAAATGTAGAGTTCTGTCTGTTCCACATATAAAAATGTAGAGTTCTGTCTGTTCCACATATAAAAATGTAGAGTTCTGTCTGTTCTAGATTTAAAAATGTAGAGTTCTGTCTGTTCTAGATTTAAAAATGTAGAGTTCTGTCTGTTCTAGATATAAAAATGTAGAGTTCTGTCTGTTCTAAATATGAAAATGTAGAGTTCTGTCTGTTCCAGATATAAAAATGTAGAGTTCTGTCTGTTCTAGATATAAAAATGTAGAGTTCTGTCTGTTCTAGATATAAAAATGTAGAGTTCTGTCTGTTCTAAATATAAAAATGTAGAGTTCTGTCTGTTCCAGATATAAAAATGTAGAGTTCTGTTTGTTCTAAATATAAAAATGTAGAGTTCTGTCTGTTCTAGATTTAAAAATGTAGAGTTCTGTTTGTTCTAGATATAAAAATGTAGAGTTCTGTCTGTTCTAGATATAAAAATGTAGAGTTCTGTCTGTTCTAGATATAAAAATGTAGAGTTCTGTCTGTTCTAGATATAAAAATGTAGAGTTCTGTCTGTTCCACATATAAAAATGTAGAGTTCTGTCTGTTCCACATATAAAAATGTAGAGTTCTGTCTGTTCTAGATTTAAAAATGTAGAGTTCTGTCTGTTCTAGATTTAAAAATGTAGAGTTCTGTCTGTTCTAGATATAATAATGTAGAGTTCTCTCTGTTCTAAATATAAAAATGTAGAGTTCTGTTTGTTCTAAATATAAAAATGTAGAGTTATGTCTGTTCTAGATATAAAAATGTAGAGTTCTGTCTGTTCTAGATACAATAATGTAGAGTTCTGTCTGTTCTAAATATAAAAATGTAGAGTTCTGTTTGTTCTAGATATAAAAATGTAGAGTTCTGTCTGTTCCACATATAAAAATGTAGAGTTCTGTCTGTTCCACATATAAAAATGTAGAGTTCTGTCTGTTCTAGATTTAAAAATGTAGAGTTCTGTCTGTTCTAGATATAAAAATGTAGAGTTCTCTCTGTTCTAAATATAAAAATGTAGAGTTCTGTTTGTTCTAAATATAAAAATGTAGAGTTATGTCTGTTCTAGATATAAAAATGTAGAGTTCTGTCTGTTCTAGATACAATAATGTAGAGTTCTGTCTGTTCTAAATATAAAAATGTAGAGTTCTGTTTGTTCTAGATATAAAAATGTAGAGTTCTGTCTGAGTTCTGTCTGTTCTAGATATAAAAATGTAGAGTTCTGTCTGTTCCAGATATAAAAATGTAGAGTTCTGTCTGTTCTAGATATAAAAATGTAGAGTTCTGTCTGTTCCAGATATAAAAATGTAGAGTTCTGTCTGTTCTAGATTTAAAAATGTAGAGTTCTGTCTGTTCTAGATATAATAATGTAGAGTTCTCTCTGTTCTAAATATAAAAATGTAGAGTTCTGTTTGTTCTAAATATAAAAATGTAGAGTTATGTCTGTTCTAGATATAAAAATGTAGAGTTCTGTCTGTTCTAGATACAATAATGTAGAGTTCTGTCTGTTCTAAATATAAAAATGTAGAGTTCTGTTTGTTCTAGATATAAAAATGTAGAGTTATGTCTGTTCTAGATATAAAAATGTAGAGTTCTGTCTGAGTTCTGTCTGTTCCAGATATAATAATGTAGAGTTCTGTCTGTTCTAGATATAAAAATGTAGAGTTCTGTCTGTTCCACATATAAAAATGTAGAGTTCTGTCTGTTCCAGATATAAAAATGTAGAGTTCTGTCTGTTCTAGATTTAAAAATGTAGAGTTCTGTCTGTTCTAGATATAATAATGTAGAGTTCTGTCTGTTCTACATATAAAAATGTAGAGTTTTCACATCAGGACTTTAGAACCAGCCAAAGTCAAGTACAGTTCATTTCTAGTGGATAAAAAAATACATGTAATAATATTTCATCTGCAGCATATCTCAGCCTTACTCTGCTCCTCTTTTCTCTGAAAGGCTTTTAAAGAGGACTCAGAGTTTCTGAAATAATAGAAGGATAGATTTCTGGCTTTCATACATCACAGCAGTTTTTGGAACTATTGAATAAGAAACAGAACACCAGTCTGACATGTATGTCCTAAAAAATAGGCTATGATTGGCTGTTTAAACTCACATAAATTGGATATATTTTGTACCCAGCAGACTGATCATTAATGGTCATGAAAAACACTTAGACGTCTTTATATACTGCAGAAATATTTGCACACTGACCCACAGAGTTCCTCTGCTAGCCCACTGGTAAAACTGAGAGCCAGACTGGCGACGTGTCTCTGGGAGTTATGACCATCTTTATGGCCCCAAATCTCTAAATGACAGCTCAGTGAATGGGAAAGCACAGTCTGAATGCTTTAAAATGCAGCGATATTGCAGCTATTCAGTGCTGCTAATGAAGGCATTGATCAATGTCAGATTAATGAAACTCCCTAAGAAGACCATCTAAAAACCCAAATCCACAATGTTTGGTTAATAAGAAATGAAAGACTGCTGGCATATTCTACCTTCACATAGCTGCTGTATGATGAGCCTTAAAACGCCTGCTGAGATTTTTACTTAATTTAGGGGAAATATTTAGACCCAGAAAGTTGTGAATATGACAATAATCAGCCAGCATGTTAACCCTGGCCTCATTAGGAGGATCAATAGACTGGAACCACATGGAGCCAGTTCCTCTAACACTTGTTTACTTCATTTGTAAAGGACAAAAACCTTTGAATGGACCTTTAGATCATTAAATGACTCTATCTGAGGGTTGTTTTGTTCTGAAATCTTAAATCTGAAATGTCTTTCAGCCTTCCCATGAGTGTGAGTCTGGTGTAATTTACCAGCTGCTGTCCCATAATATGTAATCTGAAGTAAGTGAAGTCATTGGTAAAAGTCCTGGAACGGTAACCTTGTACAGCAGATTGATTCTGTGTTTCTCACTGGTGAATCTCTCAAAGCTCCCGTCTGAACCGTTTGGGCCCGGTTAGAAAGTGACAGGACCAATCAGCAATGAGAGGCGGTACTTTCAGGCGCAGCAGAGTCGTGACGTTAACAAGCAGCAACAAGAGGCCGGTGCAGTTATGGCGGGAGAGATTGGCGTGGATGCTGCTAAAGCGCCAGGTTTATCAGAACTTGACGACATTTCTTTGTTAAAAGAAGATCAAAGAACAGCAGTGAGCTGTTTTCTTTTCAAAAACCACAAAAGTCAAGTACTGACATGTCTACAGTCGCCATGGTTACCATTATGCAGAGTTTACTCCTCGGTCACGCCTACATCACGTGTTTTGTTGCTCTGATTGGCCCATAAAGATGTGACAGAACGTTCATCCAATCACTCAGAGTTTTTTCAAACACTCTGCCCTTTCCCAAACACCGTCTATGAGAGGTTTGCCAGATGGATGTGTGAAACAAATCCATCAGGCGTGGCAGGTCACCGGACCAGGGCAAGGGATTAAACGTTACTGTCTGTAGCCTGGACTAAAAGGGACATTTCTAAATCATTCGGCATGTTCTTGTGAGAGAAATGGAGGCTTTAGGTCAGTTTATTTCTGACATTAGAGGATGAAAAAGAGAACAGTAGACATCACTGGACATGAAATAGTTCAGTATAGAAGACGTATGAGGATCCTTTGTCTTTTTAACTCACGCCACTATAAAGCTGACTTTATTTCTATGTGAACAAATTAGAACTTTTCAGCTAGGCTAAGCTAACATGTTGACCATAATCAGCCGAGGTAGGTCTTCTAATTCTGCTGATATCTGCAACCAGTTTCAAAAACTGAGCTATTATCCCTGATCCTGGTTCACACTGATAACATCAAAGATTCTGGCTGTTTTAGTGTCAGGTAAAGTTACAAAATCGCCTGGTGCTCCATGACGTGTCAGGGCGGTAAATCTTAATGTCCAGTGGTTCAGCCTGGAATTTAAGGTCAAAGCTGAAACTCCTATCACTCTGTTTTTGTTCTATTTCCTTTAATAACATGGTATATTTGCATTTCTTTGTTTTGAGTGTTTTTATGGATTTTTGGTTGGATCTTTTACTGTTCTTGTACTTTAATTGTTTTAATCGTTTTAGGGTGTGTGCATGAACATGTTTTTATGTAGTCCTCCAGCAGAGAGAGGGCCTACGTCAGCAGCTGAAACCCAGGGGCCAGAAACAGGAGCCCACCAGAATGATCTGATACGGGTAAGAGAGGATGGGAAAGAAGGGCCGAGGACGGACACCGCTCCAGCAAGGAGGACAGCTGAACACAACACAGTACCTGACTCTGGGAGGGGATTTAACAGGACTAGTTTAACAAATCATTAGAGATCTGTCAGTGCTCACTATCAGTCCGTTTACAGCTGACTGGCATCTTAAACTCTACGAACCCTTTAAAATGTTCCCCTCTGTGTGGTTTAACTCTAACCTGGATGTTAAGAGAGGCTGTGAAGCTTTTTATTCCAGGCTCCTTTGAGGTGGCATTCATGGATCTGAATTTTCCAAACATTTCATTAAAAAAAGCTTAATCTAAAATTTATAGCTGAAACGTAAATCAGGCCACGACTCCTTTCTCAAACATTCAGAGAACATCGTTTCACTGGGACATCAGTGTCGGATCATTTTATCTAAAGCAGTGGTTCTCACCAGGTCTGGCTGCAGACCTCAGCTCTCAGATCACTCTCACAGACCTCAGCTGTCAGACCTCAGCTGTCAGACCTCAGCTGTCAGACCTCAGCTCTCAGACCACTCTCACAGACCTCAGCTGTCAGACCTCAGCTGTCAGACCTCAGCTGTCAGACCTCAGCTCTCAGATCACTCTCACAGACCTCAGCTGTCAGACCTCAGCTCTCAGATCACTCTCACAGACCTCAGCTGTCAGACCTCAGCTGTCAGACCTCAGCTGTCAGACCTCAGCTCTCAGACCACTCTCACAGACCTCAGCTGTCAGACCTCAGCTGTCAGACCTCAGCTCTCAGATCACTCTCACAGACCTCAGCTGTCAGACCTCAGCTCTCAGACCACTCTCACAGACCTCAGCTGTCAGACCTCAGCTGTCAGACCTCAGCTGTCAGACCTCAGCTCTCAGACCACTCTCACAGACCTCAGCTGTCAGACCTCAGCTCTCAGACCACTCTCACAGACCTCAGCTGTCAGACCTCAGCTCTCAGACCACTCTCACAGACCTCAGCTCTCAGATCACTCTCACAGACCTCAGCTGTCAGACCACTCTCACAGACCTCAGCTCTCAGATCACTCTCACAGACCTCAGCTATCAGACCTCAGCTCTCAGATCACTCTCACAGACCTCAGCTGTCAGACCTCAGCTCTCAGACCACTCTCACAGACTTCAGCTCTCAGACCACCACTACTGTGAAACTGTCAGGATGGAAGAGCTGATTTTGTTTTTGTTTTATTTTGACTTTATTCATGAGTCTGGCAGTTACACTCAGGAAAAAACTACTTTAAAAATATTACAGAGAAACATTTCAGAATAAACATGAAAAAGAGGTCAGAGGTCGAATCAACAATTTAAATATGCCCCGACCTGTTTTAGAAGCAGTAGGACACTGGCTTTAAAGCTAATGTAGCTAGTGTGGCTACGTAGTTAATGTTACGATGTGAGCCAATATATCTAGCTTAAGCAATGTGAACTTGTAGCTAATGTAGCTAATGCTAACTTATCTACATTGGTTTTGTAGCAGCATAGCCAACACAGTTATGTTAGCTTTGGAAACACAGTAGCAAACATCGCTTTGTTAGCCTTAACTACATTAGCTACAGAGCTTTTTTACTTGAATCAAATATATGTTTATGAGATTCTCAAAAAGGTGCGCAGTCCTTAGCTATGTTACACATGTAGCTTATGTATCGAACATAGCTTTTTTTAGCTTTAGCCGTAGCTGCGTTAGCTGGGTTAGAGTAGCTTTTTCCTATGACCCAAATTCCTGAACTACTCATTTATTTAATGAACAAAGGAAAAAAAAGCTCTGACTGGACACAGGGCGAAGGCTGACACAGCTGAACCAGCTCTGTTTTTCTAAGATAAAGTCATTAATAAGCTGAGATGTTGAGAAACTACCTGATTTTAGCAGTAATTGTGGCAAAATGGAGGTAAAAGAAATACACCTTTGTATGTCTGCTCAGGGCTTCCGTACATCGTCTACTGTTCTTTTTCAATCAGGCACACATCCATGGACCAGGAGCAGCTAGTCCACCACTACTAACAGTGTGTGAGATCAGGAGAGAGAGAGGGAACGAAGGAGCAGACGGATGAATGGGTAAGAACATTAGGCAGGTTATGAATCAATGAATGTGCCGCTCTGAATGAGAGAGAAGGAGCCCTGATGGAGTCTGGGTAGGACTGAGTGAGTGACTAACAGAGCAGAGGAGACATTAAATGAACAAGCAGACAGAAGAGGCTAATATATATGTGTGTGTGTGTGTGTTTGCATTGAAGACTGCCCGCTCACTCCTTTGTATTCAGTGAATGAGTAACATCACATGTAGATCCCCATCTCTGTAAAACAACACTGAGCCGTCGCATTAGTCTCTCTCAGCTCCAGAACGAACAGAGCTTCTGTCGTCGTCTTCTCTGGCGTGTGTAGCTGCAGGCGCTCAGACTAATTCTGCCTCAAATTATTCAGAGGAAACTGAGAGTAATATTGCTCCCAAATAGAGTATAGCAGGGATTTGAGGGTTAGCGCAGTGTCCAGCTGTCCAAGCATGGCTGCCAATATCATTTTAATGCAAATGGAGCCCCATAAATGAACGGGACAATAAAAAAGCTTCTGCACATATAGGTGACAGAATACTGAGAGATGGCAGAGTCACCAGGAGAGACAGGCTTTACTACTCTTGGCCAACGGCTGCATTTATTCAGAGCCATCACATGTAGTTCCAGGTTGGAGGAAAGGTTTCTGTATTGATTTAAAGAGGAGGGATGTTCAGGACATTTCTCCCTCCTTCACTAGCTCTGTCTTTCTTTTGCTCTTCATGTTTTTTCATTTGGCTGCTCTGAAAGCTTCAGTTAGAACATTAAAATGAGGACAGTATATATATAACATGGGAAACTAGGATTGGGTACATGATGTATGTAGTGAGTCATGAAAATGCACTCATGATAATTATCTTACATTAGAGGCTGTTAGCAGAAACTGGGGAATATGAGGCAGAACCAGCAGGCCTGGAGCTTCTGCTTCATCTTCTTAGAAGGAACCCTGCATGATCAGACCAGTCCATCTTGTTGGATAGATGTTTGTATCTCTCGTATGTATATTGAACTAAAAACTCACTAGATATCTGCATTTTGAGTAAATTTGAACTTACACACTCACCAGGAGGCCGCCATGTTTTGGTCCATGCTCATAGTGTGATGTCACAGTGCCGCAGCGCTCCCTATGAGCGCACCTCGCTGTTTCTATGCAGTGACCTTTTTCAGGTGTTTTTTTCTGCAGTAACAGCTTTTATAACAGCCACCAGTTTGCTGCAAGTTGGTTTTGTCTCCCTGCTGTTAAAACTCTGTCATTGCTCCTAAGTTTTACCTCAGTAAACCTCCTACAAGTGACTGGATTCAGTGAATAGAGGAAGTGTGATGGGACCTTTTCAAAATAAATGCGTTATGTACATACAAAGGGAGTTTCTCCAGAAAAATGCTAAAGTGGACTTTTACTTTGAAAAGTGTGAACCAAAAGCTTTGAATGATTTTAGACCAGTTGCCCTCACATCTGTTGTGATGAAAAGCTTAAAGAAGAGGATTATTGAGGCACTCGACCCTTTAAAGTCTGCATATAGGGCTCATAGAGGAGTAGAGGATAGGTTAGGGTAGGGTTAGGGCTCATAGAGGAGTAGAGGATAGGTTAAGTTCAGGGCTCATAGAGGAGTAGAGGATGGGTTAGGGTAGGGTTAGGGCTCACAGAGGAGTAGAGGATGGGTTAGGTTTAGGGCTCATAGAGGAGTAGAGGATGGGTTAGGGTAGGGTTAGGGCTCACAGAGGAGTAGAGGATGGGTTAGGTTTAGGGCTCATAGAGGAGTAGAGGATGGGTTAGGGTAGGGTTAGGGCTCATAGAGGAGTAGAGGATGGGTTAGGGTAGGGTTAGGGCTCATAGAGGAGTAGAGGATGGGTTAGGGTAGGGTTAGGGCTCATAGAGGAGTAGAGGATGGGTTAGGGTAGGGTTAGGGCTCATAGAGGAGTAGAAGATGGGTTAGGGTAGGGTTAGGGCTCATAGAGGAGTAGAGGATGGGTTAGGGTAGGGTTAGGGCTCATAGAGGTGTAGAGGATGGGTTAGGGTAGGGTTAGGGCTCATAGAGGAGTAGAGGATGGGTTAGGGCTCATAGAGGAGTAGAGGATGGGTTAGGGTAGGGTTAGGGCTCATAGAGGAGTAGAGGATGGGTTAGGGCTCATAGAGGAGTAGAGGATGGATTAGGGCTCACAGAGGAGTAGAGGATGGGTTAGGGTAGGGTTAGGGCTCATAGAGGTGTAGAGGATGGGTTAGGGCTCATAGAGGAGTAGAGGATGGGTTAGGGTAGGGTTAGGGCTCATAGAGGTGTAGAGGATAGGTTAGGGCTCATAGAGGTGTAGAGGATGGGTTAGGGCTCATAGAGGAGTAGAGGATGGGTTAGGGCTCATAGAGGAGTAGAGGATGGGTTAGGGCTCATAGAGGTGTAGAGGATAGGTTAGGGCTCATAGAGGTGTAGAGGATGGGTTAGGGCTCATAGAGGTGTAGAGGATGGGTTAGGGCTCATAGAGGAGTAGAGGATGGGTTAGGGCTCATAGAGGAGTAGAGGATGGGTTAGGGCTCACAGAGGTGTAGAGGATGCCACACTAATGCGACTGAACCTTTAACCAAGCATCTTAAACGTAGACAAACACACCAGACTGCTGTCTTAACACGATCCAACCTCTTATCCCTGCCATGGGGCTTTTAGAGCATTTTAATCTGAGTTTTAATCTTATTGGCTGGATAATTGATTTTTTAACCAACAGGTCACAAAGGGTCAAAGTAAATAGCACCATGTCAGAGTCTTCTTTTTCTTCTACAGCTCACCACAGAGGTGTGTTTTCTCACCATTGCTGTATATTTTGTACACAAACGTGCAGAAGTAAACTTGAGAACAGGTTAATTGTAAAGTTCTCTGATAATTCTGTTACTGGAACACTTTTATACCTGCAGCTATCACACTTCTTCACAAACAAGCACAAGATGATGCAGTCTAACTGGAATGGGATTTGTTTTATTTTAGGCACTTTAGCACTTTAAGAGAATTATTTTAGAATCAATGTCATCTAGAGAACTTTATCATGACTTGGTTTTAATCTTCAATGTTTGTTTTAACATTTTAATGTCAGCTTTTAATCTATTTTGTGGATTGTGTCATGAATTGTGAATCATTGTTTTTTTATTTTTTTGTCTTTTGGATGCTGAACTCCTGTCTGCACAACAAATTTACCCTTCTGAGTTCTGAGCTCTAATAAAGAACCTTGAACCTTGAAACTGGAAGTGCTTTTGTTGTGTTTACCTTTATCTGAACCGTGTGGAAACAGAAAGCTTCATAAAGAGTAGAAGTTCAGCTTTAGTAAACAGACACATTTCAGCTCATGGCCTTCATCTGGTTCATCAAGAAACTGATTTCAAACATATTCTTCCAATGTGGACTTCAATATCTTCAACAAGAAGGTAAAAATGACTCAGTATTTATCATTTTCCTGTCTAGATGGACAGATAACTGCTCATGGTGCAAATAGAAGAAACCTTTTTGTGTGCGTGAGACGTGCAGCCTCTCAGAGATCAGCACTAACACTGACTGCCAGTCTGGAACAGCGGTTACTGCAGAGGAATGGCGGGAAGCGCTGAGGAACTGTGATGTCACAACGCCAACGCAGACCAAAACGGCGGCCTCCTGGAGAGTTCATAAACTTAAATTACTCAAAATGCAGATATCTAGTAAGATTTTTAGTTTAATATACATACTAGAGAGACATTAACCTATCCAACAAGATGAACTGGTCTGATCATGCAGGGTTCCTTTTAAAGTTGGCAAAACAGAGCGCTCATTCTGATTGGTTAACTACAGATAGAGTTAGACATTTAAAAATTAATGCAGATGAGACGCTGCTGTCTGATGTTTTTATCTGCTCCACACAGAAATATACCATTTGTGATGTTTTGTAGCTTAACTAAAGGCCAGAAAATATCTGTATTATTTTAACATAACCAGGCGCCAGACAGACCATTTAGTCTGTCATTTAAAGTCTAGTTATATTTCAGAGTAGAGAAAATATCTTTAAGGCCTACGGTGAATTACAGTTCTGCTACAAAAGTTATGAAAGCCAGAATCAGTTCCTTTTGTCTTTCTTTTAACCAAAATTCAGGGCGACAGAAACCCAGAAATCCTTCTGGGACATGATTAACACTTTTCAGTTAAGCCCCCCAACAGTTCACCAGTAGAGTCCTCAGGTAGTCCACCAAAGTCCTGCATTTCATCACTCAGTACCAGAAATCAATTCACTCAGTTCAGGACTCAAATGTCCAAAAACAGTTCCACAGAATTTAAATACCCCACATTTCAAACACCAGCAAAACAACTCCAGTGGTCCCCAAAGTTCAAGCAGAAGGTGTGTGTGTGAAAGAATGTGTGTGTGTGAAAGAATGTGTGTGTGTGAAAGAATGTGTGTGTGTGAAAGAATGTGTGTGTGTGAAAGAAAGAGTGGCAGAGAGGGTAATGTGGTAAACTTGCTGTTAGGAGAGTCTGGGCCAGGATCAGGAGGGTAATAATCCAGAGACTGGAGGGTAGTCCTGCCACCAGAAGTCTTCAGTGCCACCACACACAGAGGATCTCACACTGCTCCAGGATTCCAGTGTTCATCTATTAAAAGGGTCCAGAGTAAAATGGCTGACTGAATTCACCCTCTCTGGACTTCCTGTGTGCTCCCCTTTCCATTTTTGGGCAGAGAAATCACTTCTTCATACTTTCTTTTGGTGTTTTCTCTCCTGTTCTCTTTCACAGTCCCTCCAGAAAGCCATGGTCTCCTTCACTCAGCTCACAGGTGTCTACAATCAGCACTCTCTCCTCTGCTGCACCACCACCTCTCTGCTGTGCAGCAGGAACCACCTGTCTGCTTCAGCTTCAGTAAACTCTGTTGGACTTCTTCTTCTTCTTCTTCTTCTTCTTCTCTAGGCTTATGGCGGTTCACAACCAACTTGTACAGGTGCATATCGCCACCTCCTGTGCATGAGTGTGCAGCTTTAGGGTGACAGTTACTTCAGGTTAGATTCTACCGTCGTTCTAAATAATAAAGATATGGCAGCTATATTCTCCGCCCTGATCCTGTGTCTTTTAGAAAGACTAAAAGAGCCTTATAGCAGTCTCTCATTTGTTCATTTCTGCATACATTTCTGTTTTATACTTTCTACATTTTAAGACAATATGTTCAACATTTTCACTAATTTCACAAACATTGTATTTTCCTGATACACACTGTGAGTCTGCTGATCCCGGGTCAGTCTGTCACACACACACATACACCCACACCCACACACACACACACACACTGAGCACAGCAGAGACGTTCAATACTGCCCCCCTAACCCTAACCCTAACCCATGAACCATGGAGACTAAACAATGATCTAACAAACTTCTGCTCATGATGTAGCCTGGGTCTTTACTGTGTTTCTGACTGTAGACCTGACTCAGATAGGAAACACTTTTCTTTACTCTCTAAATATCGGCTATGATGAAAGTCTGACAGGAGTTGGTTTCTAATTTGTCTGAGATCTTAAACAGAAAAATATGATGTGGCATTTAGACTCTAGAAGATGTTTTGTTTCTGTGTTAGGGTGATTTAGTCTGACCTGATTGACTCTAATCATGGGAAAAGGATGATTTTTTCTCAGTTCACAGTTAAATCAGCCAGTTGAGTAAGGATCAAAAGGATCAAAATATATAAAGGTGCTGAGTGAAGGACAGTCAGAAGGAAAGAACAGAGGAAGATTCTCCAGGAAGGAGAGAAACAGACGTCAGGAAAAGAAAGGGGAGGAAATGTGTGATGAGCCAAGAGAGAATTCTTACAGAAAAGGGAGATTTGAGGATTCAGGAAAAATAAAGTAAAAGAAAAAGTAAAATGAGAAAGAGAGAGGAAGGAGAGAAGAGGAAGTGAAGTCACTAGTGGTTTTAAAATCAGGTGAAGATAAAGAGGCAGACGATGATCCGATAATAGAGCTGTGTTACAGAAAAGTTAGCAGAGGTGCCAACAGTGACTAAGATCCACACTAGCGCTCCAAAGTTTGGGATCATTTGGATTTTTTCTTGTTTTCCATGGAAAAACTCCTGAAATGAGTCTGAATGGAAAAAAACACAACAAATGAAGCTGAACATGCTGACATCGTCAGAGTTAGAAAAAGTGATTTTAATGAAAAATGTTCTTTAAACTTTGCCTTCATAGACAACAATAAGATTACAGGTGTCTTCTCAACACCTGAAAATCATAAACACTGTTTTGCCACATTAAGTTCTTCCAAATAAAATATGTGCATTCAATGAAAACAAATGTTTAAAATCAATGAAAAGAGCGTAAAGCAGGACAAATCTCAGCGGGAGGCCCCCCAGTCTTGGGCTAAGCCCCTAATGCAGGGGTGCCCAATACGTCGATCGACCAGGCGATGGCAGAATGCTGGTCTATCAGGAGTCATTTGAATAAAGTGGTATGACGGGTATCTATCAGTCGCCCCAGTGTGCGTGAGGGTCAACACCATCAGTTGGCTCGCTCTCTCTGTTTGATTTTAAAAGAAAATTTGTAAAAACTCTTGTTATTTGACCCTCCCCTTACCTCAGTGACTCCCACCTGTTTTTGTTTTTGGCTCATATTTTCAGTTCACCTTTCATTCTGATAGACTTAGTGGGTGTCAGTGTGGAGACATGATCTCTGCCACCTTTTAGAAACCCAAGACCCTTCGTGTGTTCATGCAGTTTTTGTTAGTTTCCCCTTTAGCGACCTTTGTTATACAATTTGTGTTGTCTTGGGGGGGAAACGTAGTCAAAAGCTTCTGTGAAATCTCCATATCTTAGAGCATCACAGAAACATAGCGCTTCATTCAACCAACAGGACATTACACACTCTCTCTGTGTCTGCGGTTTCACTTGCTTACGACCATCTCTAGTCCCAGCCTCCAAATATTGACCCCTCCCCCCACGACCTCCTCAGAGACCAAGAAAAGGGAAGGCCGCGTCAGCGGAACATTCATCATGATCAAAGTGAAACCTATGTATCCTTACAATCCCCTCTCTCTGACACGCAGCTTCCACATTCCCTCTGTTCATCTGCAGCCAATCCCACACTTTGTCCTTCCTTACAGAGCGCAACCTCAGAGGAGAAGCACACAAGGCAAAGGGGGGATGTCGAATGCAATTAACCCAAAGAGCATCCAAGTCTTTACTTTCTCCTTTTATCTCTCCTCACAGGGAGATTTCTGCTTCAGCTGTCAGCCTCATACATCCCCCAGTTTAGAGAGATTTGATCACGGCCCTGTCTGGTTCATAGAGAGATATAGCCGTTGAATATTTTCATGGTGTTTTGTTCTGTGTAACCTTTAAAAGTAGAATGTGATGTATAGTACGTGACTACGAAAGGCAAGGTGTGAACAGCTTCACCAAAATGGTGCGACAAAAAGGACTAGAGGCATTCAGGATCCCTACGCGGACCTTGACAGTTCACACAAACAATGGGCCATTCCAACTTCAGGTTGTTAAATTTAACTTGACTGTGTCTGCTCTGTTAGATAACAAAGACAAACATGGAGGTATACAGTGGCCCAATTTCTTCTCAGCCCCAGTAGCATCCATGGTAAACAGCCATCCATTTATTGGCTGCATGAGCGGTCAGCGAGGAGATAGAGAAGGGAAACAAAGGCTGCAGAGAGAAGACCCGGCCGGCTGCATGATGACAATGATCTGACACGTCAGGACTGTGGCTATCAGGAGCATGTGACCAGCCAATCGCCAACACATTTGTTAAGATCTCTTAGACTTCATTTCCACCTCTTGGGTTAGAGTTACACTTCTGTATCTGTTTTACTATGTGACTGGATGTTTGGATGGTTTATTCATTTACCTCAAACTAAAGCAGTACTTCATCATGTAAGGTGGAAAGAAAAACAGGAAAGAAGGTGAGCATTAGGGATATTTGGGGTCAACACTAAGATCATCTGAGTGTATGAGGCAGATGTGCATATTCTACTAGTTTCTCATGGTCAAAAACCACAATTTTTAAACTGGAATTTCTAAAATTAATGAACATGCAAGGCTAATTGATCTCATTTGTTGCTGACTTAGTCTGAACAGCTGGTTTACCTGTTTTCTAGGTATTACTGAATTTAATCGCTTTTTATTTAGTATCTTTCACTTTTAAATCCCTTATTGATTCTTCTATTGTGTTTTTGTTGTTTGACTGTTTCATAAATCAAGGTGTGGCAGTTCAGTGCTTATCAGAGTTTCCATTGGCTGTTGTTTAAAGGGTCTTAGGGATAGGGGGCTGTCTCACAGGTGTGACCCTAACCCTTCACAGGTATATGTCCAACATCTGCCCATGTCCAGCTGAAAAATATGCCAATTACCAAATAATTAAGCAGAGTATGGAGCTATTATTGTTGTGAGACTTTCTGGAAATGCATGCACAGATCCATACACAAATCTGGAAATGCAAAGATAGATTTGCAAATGTGTGCAAAGTTTTGCAAATCTGTAAAAAGATGCAAATTTGTACAAGGACCCAAAATTTGAAAGATCTGCAAATGTGTAGACCAATGTGACATTGTGGACTTAGTTTATTTAGGTTAATTTGTAAAAAAAAAAAAAAAAAAACTCACAGGCCATCAATTACAGCTGAAATCTGCCTCTCTATTGGCTGTCATACACACGTGACTTTTGGCTAACTTTTACCTAACCTACCCTAACCCTCAACTAAAACTACGACTTAAGCTTTTCGTCGACAGTCTTTTTTTCTATGACAAAAACTAGACAAAGACCAACAAAAACAGATGTGTGATGACTAAAGCTGACAAAAAGTTAGCTAAGTTTTCATCAAGATGACTAAAACTAGACTAAAATGTAATATAGTTTTCGTCGGACATTTAAAATCCATGATTTTTCTCCACTGTGGCTAAATCTGTCAAAGACTAGAATTTAGATTTTTTTTTATTTTTCAAAATTCTAAAAATCTCTATTCTGCCTCTCAGCTGTAGAAAGAAGGGACCCCAGGTTAGACAGAGAACACACTATCATGATTTGGTACCAGATTTAGAAAAGAGAATAAATGTTGGACTAAAATTAAAACTAAAATGTGAGGACTTTTTATGGACTAAAATTAGGCTAAAATGTTTGAGTTTAAGTCAACTAAAATAAGACTAAACCTAAAAAGGGTAGAAATGACTAAACGTGACTAAAAGTAAAAGAAATTTAATCAAAAGGCTGAAACTAAAATTAAAAATGTCTGCCAATATTAACACTGATGTGTGAAAGGAACAGGTCGGTCATTGTATTTTTAGACATCTTGTGCAAAGACAAATAAAAAAGTCTTTCCTCAGTCATTTCTAAGCTTCTTTCCTTCGAGCTGGTTCTTATTTTACTGTTTTTTCTCTTCCAAAACATGGTGGCAGATAACAGAGAGCTGAGAACAACAAACCCCAAAAGAGTTTGACTTCATTCAACATCAGCACTTAATAAACCATTTACTCAGGACAGATTTAATATCTTCTATTTCAATGTTTGTCTAAAAGTCAGCAGCCACAGACGCCAAGTTAGTCATTCAAGACATCACAACTAATCATACTGTCTCCTTAAAGGAGCGGCTAGTCTACGTCTCCATCGGCCTGGTAGCTCACAGCTACACAGTCGAAGGAGTGATGGCTGGTCAGTTTCTTAGACCACCCAAAATAAACTTTGGAAACGTCCAGTACTCTTATAGTGTGATCTGACCAATGGTGTGCCCCATGGCCCCAGCATGTCAGAGTTTTTCCGTGTCTCACATCAGGATTTGTGCCCTAACAGGAGGTAAATGACGTGTATCATGGCACTGGCCAATAAGACAATAGTTTACTCGTTAGGATCTTCTGAGTGCATACAGTGAAGCTAGCATACATGGCTGTCATGATGGCTAAGTGGGCCAGTTTTCTTGACGTGTCCTCACATTCCTACCTTAGTCTCGTTGTTTTCCACCTGATATGGAAGAACAAACCATCGATTGTTTCCTCTTTTATAATTTTTCTTGTCAAGCACAAGTCCACTGGCATCAGGCACAGAGATTCTGTTAGCCCTGAAAGCCTCCCCAACAACAGCACAGTGATAGTCAAAGAAAAGCGTTGGTCTAACAGACTAGTGACTGCTGCAAATCTACTGTGAAAGATGCATAATCTACCTTTCAGGTTTAAAATATTATTCAAGATTTGTAATATTTAGTCAGCTTCTGGACTGGACTACTGCTCACTCTACTGGTCGACTGTTACTCTGCAGTTTTAGAAGGAAAAAGCAGTTAACCCTGGTGTATAATAATCTCTACTTTTGTCCTTTCCTCATTCGTACCAAAGGCCCAGTCAACCTTTAAGGCATCCCCTTCTCTTCAAGATATCCGGTCATTATTCAGGGCTTTCCCTGACAGCAGTGAAGTACATTTAACATTTTATTTACAAGCTAGGCATTACAAAGGGTGTTTTTAAGCTACAGAGGTAGATTTTATACTGCATACATAAATAGGACTTAATGGTGTAATGACATGAGTAATAGTTCAGCTAACCCTGATGAAAAAGGCAAAACAAAAGCTGATATTTTGACTGTTGGGATAAAAATGTAAAGAAAGAAAATTTAGAACTACCCCTTTAATTTTCTATGACCTATATATATATATATATATATATATATATATATATATATATTTTAATAGCTAAAACATTCAGAGTAGAATAGCAATATTACACTGATGTTTAAGAGCCTCTAATGGTCTTGATGCTGGAATGCAGGGTGTTATTTTTCAATCATTTAATTTCTTTATTAATGCATCTTAAGAAAGCTCAGCTGATCGCTGTCCTTCAGGCCCATTAGCCTGTGAATAGTTTCAGCAGGGAGCGTTGTATGTTCCCATTTAAGTAAATGTCAGAGATGTGCTGTTATTTCAAGAATGCTCTCAGGATGCGTGCTTCCGAGAGAGAACGCCTGCAGCCTCCTCCCCGAGCACTGACAGTACTTTGAGTGCGTCACAGCTCTTTGCATGGTTCTGAATGGATGCAATGCCATTTACCAACTCAATGATCTTTCACGGTGTGTGCACATTAGGTCTTTGTTGGGACAAATGCCACTGCCTCCTGTAATATGTTTTTTTTTCAATAAAGTGGACTGATGGTCTCCTGAGGAGACTTTCTTCTGAGAAAATGACCCACGTGTGAAAAAGCGATCACAGTTTTATCCTTAAATATAAGAGGCATCATCATGAAAAAGGACTGAATTTACACACAGAGTCAAACTTAGAGTACCTGTGTCTGAGCCAAGCATGGCTCCATTGTAATATTCCCTCAAACTAGATAAGTATCCCGGGCTACATTTGCTACACAAAGGACAGATCATCTGGCTGGGGGGGAGGGGGGGTCTCTTTAATGTCACCCTATACTGCTGACTCTGGACTCTGCTCCATGTGCTTTTCTATCAAAAAGCCAACACAATCAGCAAAACCCAGAGTAACAGTCCAGGGAGAAGAAGCTGAGATGGTTAATGAATTTAAATTTTTAGGTGTAGTTCTGGACTCCAGACTTAAATTTAAAAACAGGTCAATAAGACGGTAAAAAGACATCTAAACTGCTTCAAACTAGTACAGCACCATAAACCAATGAAAGCAGCACAGCCATACATGCATGCAGTGATTTATTCACACGTCTTCCTGTGTCAGTGTAGCGCCGAGCCTCCATGACCACGAATAAGCCTGGTACATCTTTGTATATACAAGCAATAGAAATAATGGATAAAACCCTGGAGGAGGCACCACTGTCACATACTAAAGCAGTATAATTTACTCAGCTTTAATAATTTTATAAAACTGTTTTTAGCACTAGAAAGCATGCAGATGTTTAAAAGCTAAACTGGTGGTAGGACCAGCAGGGGCACAGTCAATGGTAGATGTTAAAATGCCCACTGTAAGACCTCCCTGGACGGTCAGCTTTGTCCATACGAGGCTCTGAAACGTGGAATGAACTTCCAACTGAAATGAACACTAGACATAAAGACTTTACAAAAATGTTGAAGAGGGGCTAAAACAAAATCAGACATGTGAACACTTTTAACTACTCCATGTTCGCTGTCATTTTATGTAACTGTGATGTAAAATTGTACCTTTTTTTTTTTAAATCAACTGTAACTGGCTGTATGCAGTTCCCATGCAAACTTGATATCTTTCCTTTTACCTTCGTTCATTTTCTAAAAAATTAACTGTAGCAACAGGAAGTGGAAACCAGCAAACACTCTAATCTCTATATGTGAAACATCAGATCCTTTTAGCTAGTCTGTAACAGGCTGAAGGGCCGCTCTGTAATTTGCATTTTCCCTATCAAATAAATTTGATAAAATAAAATAAAACCTGCCAGGGCCAGAACGACAAGCCATCCTCTGAGGAGCAGTACAGAAATGAAGCTCCAACATTTGCAGCAGCCCTGACTCACACACACGGGCTCACAGCATGACTAGAAACAAAGAAAAACGGTAAATGCCACCCCTCTGTCTAACAAACATGTCTGTAGCTAGAAGGGGAGTAAGCTCCGCCCACAATTCCACCTTGGTGTTCTGGCAACACACACTGGGATTTCTGTCAACTCACTCTGGCCCAACACTTCCTGTGGAAAGGTGCTTAGAGCACATTCAGAGATTGGCCGTTCCTTCTGGAGGTATAAGGAAAGGGGCGGAGCTTATAGCCGTGTAGGAGTGGTGGTCTTATTTTATATTTATGGTGAGTTCTTCCCAAACTGAGTGTACGCCTGCATTTCTAAGTGCCTGCGTGATGTTCTGTGTTTGAGAGAGAGTTTGCATGTTTCTGTGTTTATTTGTGTGTGAGTGTGTGGGTGTGTGTGTGTGTGGGGGTGTGGGGGTGTAGGGGTGTGTGTGTGTGTGTGTGTTGTGTTGTGTCTGATAAGTGTGTCTCATGGGCAAAGAAACCAGGAAATACAAGTCTCACATATTTTTTCCACCAGCTGCGAAAGTTTTTCCAAAACAGACAAGAAAATAACAAAATCCAGAGCCATATTTACCTATTTTTAGCAGCTATACATTCACTTCAATAGAATATGTTTGATTCTTGTTGTCCCGGAAGAACACTACCAGTTGAAATACATGGGTCTAATAAATTAGTTTTCTAAAAGTCAACAGTAACTAAAGCTTTCCGTTTCCAAATCAGTAGAACATGTCACATGCAAGATTTTGAAAGTAAAGCCTGGTTAGCATTTCTGCAGAGCACAGAATACTTTTCCTTAAATTTTTCCATGGCTCAGTTATGCAAGGCATCAAGGCACTTGTAGGGAGGTTTATTAAGGCAAGTCTTATAAAGAAAGGCAGGTCTTTGACAGCAGGGAGATGCAGCCTAGTGTCTCATCCTGCAGGTTCCTCTGCATCACTCTGCAGCCCAAAGCTAGCACTAGCAGAATGTACTGTGCAGAGGGGTCACAACACTTTGTCACCTGGATTTTCAGAAGTGCTCTGTGCATTCACTTACTTTGTCTGCCTCTGGGAATGGATGCCAATTTCTCTGTAACTGCCATAGCAGGCTTCCTTTTCCTTGTGTGCAGCTTCAGATGTAAACACCATCATGTCCTCACAGGGGACAGTGCTCTTCCACTTCCTCTTCACCCTCTACACCTCAGACTTCTGTTACAACTCTGGGAGCTGCCTCCTGGAGAAGTTCTCTGACCACACAGCCATGGTGGGGTGTGTGTCTGAGGGGAATGAGCTGGAGTACAGGCAGGCCGTCACGGACCTTGTTAGCTATGTGAGATCAACCACCTGCAGATCAACACCAACAAGACCAAGGAGATGGTGACTGACTGCAGGAGGAAGTCTCCCCAGACGAAGCGACGGTGTACACATGTAAGTAGTATTCTTACTGTTGTGATTATTGCTAAGTTTGGTCAAATTGTATTCAGTGTATTGTTTGCACTTTTATTTTCTTGCTAGCTAGCTCATCATTGTTCTCTGTATGATTGTTTGGCCTTCTTTATCAAAGCGTAGGCTAAATCATTGGCTTATCCTTAGGCTTTAGTAAATCTGCTTCCATCATTCTTGTGTAATTTCATTCATGTGAAAAGTTCGGGAAGCTCCAGTCTTTGCCCTCTGACTCAGTCACAGGATTTCCTTTTGCTCTGTGTTCCCAAAGACCATCTTGAAATGGGTAAAAGGAGTTCCAGGCTCCTGCAGCCTGGAATCTCCTGCAGGAGGCCTCATGTCTAGAGGAGCTGGTTTTTAAATCATTTTAAAGGTAGAGTGAAGGCATTGGAGGATGATGTATCAGGTTGTAGATGATGTGACTGATGACTTTGTGATCCGTGACTCAGATTTGGATTCTCTGTGATTTGAATTGCTCTGTTTTTTGTCTGTCTCTTTGTAAAATGTGCTGCTGCCTGTTTTTAATCTCAGTGAAGTTTCTCCTGGTTAAATAAAGTTGAATAAATCAATAAGACCTTATGTGGCTCAATTTAAAATGTTTGAAAGGATGTAAGTTGCACTTGGATGTGGAAAGCTGATAATAAGCAGACATGAGTCATCATCATTATTCTGCTGATGGAATCTGGTATGACATTAGCACGGTGCGTTAGCCAGCCTAGCCAGGTCAGCTAGCCATGTCACCAACTCAGATCGCAGCGGCATCAGTTTTGGACTATTCAACATCTGCTCGCTCACGGGCAAAGGACTTCTTCTCCAGGACCTCCTCCTCGACCGTAAACTGGACTTTTTGTGCCTGACAGAGTCATGGCAGCAACCCAACCACTTTTAACAGCTGAACGAGTCCACGCCACCTGGGTTTGTTTACCTCTGATTGGATCTACAAGTGAATGGACCAACTCCAACTGTTTTAGCCACCATTTATCGTCCACCCACACCCAACAAGGATTTTATTGATGAATCCCTCTCCCTTCTCACCTCCTCTGCACCCTCTCCTCTAATGTTATTGTGCTTGTTTTTTTTTCATATACACATGGACAACATGAATCACATACAACAGATTTTACATCATGCTTGGACAGTTTTGGCTTTCAGCACCACATACATTTCCCCATCCATTCTAAAGGTCATATTCTTGACCTGGTGTGCTGCTCTGGTGTCTCCCCTTTAAACTGCTCCTCCACTAATCTCCCCATCTCTGACCATATCGTCATATCATTCAATTTGAATCTGACCATTTCCAAAACGAAACCAACACGTATGATTTCATTCCGTAGCATCAAGGACGTTGATCTGACAACTCCCACCTCTGCCATCGAGTCACTCCCCAGCATCACCTCCCCGTCCACCACAGATGAACTGGTTCCCATTACAACAATAGTCTCCACTCTCTGTTGACCTCACTTGCCCCCCTAAAAACCCAGACTGTGTCATTCACCCACTCTGCACCTTGGTTTACACCCCAACTCCACCTTCTCAAAGCTAAAGGACGACAACTGGAAGGACTCTACAATGAAACCGGTCTAACTGTTCATAAGGATAGGAAACCCTAACCCTACTATGAGGACTCAGTCAACACAGCTAGATCAGAGTACTACGCGGGCCTCATCAGTGCTGGTGATCAGTGCCTGGATTATTGCAACTCACTTCTCTCTGGTCTCTCCCTCAAGTCCCTCCATAAACTGCAACTGGTTCAGAATGCTGCGGTCCAGATCATCACCAGGACCCCTCCTTTCCTTCACACCATCCCTGTTCTCCAACAGCTTCACTGGCTCCCAGTCACACACCGCATCATCATGACCACCATGGGGTCCAAAGCCCCCCCCCCGTTGACTATTTATAAATCTCACCTCAAACCCACCTGTTCAAACAAGCATACTCACCTTGACTGTCACCCTGCAGACCTCTTTTTAACTTGTTTTTTTCACTGTTTGTTTTTATCTGTTTTGTACGGTGTCCTTGGGTGTTTTGAAAGGCGCCTATAAATAAAATGTATTATGTTTATTGTGTTCTGCATGCTTTTGCTTTCCATACTGACTGTTGTTTCCTGCATGCACCAATGCCTGCTGATGTGATTGGTCAGTCCAGCTCAGACTACAAACAGAAACCAGAACTCTTGCCATGCTGACAATCCTAACGTCACTGAGTACAGATTATACATTTTACATGTATTTAGAGTTCAGCAGGGTTGTTCCAGTTGGACTATTCCTACTCGTTTTCTCCACAGTAGATTTGATTGTTAGCCATGATCTAAGAAAAATTCAAGGCAGACAGTCAAGTACACTTCCTGTTAGTGCTTATACAACGAATCAAATCACGTGTTAGAAGATAAATTAATGTAGAACTTAGGATTTAAAACAAGGCTGTGACTCCAAGGAGATGCACCCAACACGCTGCAGACACATGCCTGTATATACACACGTGACAAAAGTGAAAAGTATTAGGGTGTCCACCAATCATATTCTAGGGCTTAAATGTTGAATTTAAGAGTATTTGAATGATTGCCTGATGAAGGGTTTATGAGGGAGCATTATCAAAATCCTGAAATGTATAATAAATGGAATTCTTTGACCAAAAATGTTGGTCATTGTTGTTAAAAGAGGTCAGCCTTAAATGTCTGACTAATTTGAACCACACATTTGTTTCTTTCACTAAGATTTCCCCCTTTTCTTTTCTGCATACCCTCCACATGTGGCTTATTCTCACAGACTCGATGAGGACATTGATTCAGAGCTGCTGGACCAATTTTGCCCCCTACTGACACATTAAAAAGATGCTCATTTCCTGCTTTTAGCATTTTATCAGCCACAGTCCCACCATAAAACCCCAGATCAATATATTTCTTCATTCTAAATTCAGTTATACGTCTAGTTTTATGGCTTCATTTCTCACAACCCTGTTTAATAAATGTATGTCCTTAAGGGTCATCTACCAGTCTGCTCAAGTTTGAAGTGATTTTGCCAGCAAGGTCATAATCCCAGAGTGTACCCTGGACATTAATCAGCTCAGCCGGCCATGAGGAGAACTACAGGCAAATAACTTACATTGGTGCTCTCACTAGTGTCATAAAAGACAGAATTTACGAGCTGTGTTCACTTTACGGCAGGATGCTGTAGCAGTTCTCAGTAGTGTGGTGACAGTTTGGAGGGCTGTGTTCATGACTTTAGCCACAACAACACACATGTAGCACCGTAGACAGGGAGGGCACAACAACAGTAATACATCACATCCTAACAGCCCAGACAGAGAAGATGACTCTGCCACTACCTGGACTCAACAGTGATCTATCAGGAGTCAGTAGTCTATGTGTGGCCTTCAGGGACCGGCTGTGCCATGGAGAAAGAAAGAGAAGAGGGTTAATGAAGTGACAGTCGTCTGAGGGGTAAGACAAACTGTTTGGGTGAGAGTTATTGTAATGGTTTACTGATTGGGTTATATTTCTGTTTTATTGTAATGGGGCTTTCAGTGTCACCCAGCTATAAAAGCATATATATTATTGTTGTTCAAGTGTTTCAGAGGCTTTAAGCGGCCAGGGAGAACAAAACACAGTAATATAAACATATAAGCTTTAATGACATAGAAGTAGTACTAGTCAGATACTTCAAAATGACTTTAAATGTAGTTTAAAAGCAATCCTTAAACATGGAAGTCAAGTTAGGTTACTTAACCCCCAAACATGAAGACCTGGCTGAGCAGAAATTTCCTGCTTCGTAGCTCAGACATGACTGAGGCTATTGGCCCTAAAAACCTCCGAGAAGCTTTTTCTAATAATGTAACGGCCTTGGACAGCATTAGCCCGTCATCTGACACCCGGCACCACTGTGAGTAATCTAGGAGTTCTATCTACGAGTTCTTCTCAGCCAGGATATGTCCTTCAACAACCCTTTAAAGCACGTATCGAGGCCAGCCTTCTCTCACCTCTGCAACAACAAATAAGACACATTCAGGAAAACATGTCCATCTGTTGGATTGCTGTAATTCTTTAATCAGGCTGCACCAGTCTCTAAAAATCCTTCAGCTGGTCAAAATGCTGCAGCATGTGTACTGACTGGAAAAGAGATCATAGTACTCCTGTCTTAGCTCTTCTACATTGGTTTCCAATACAATCTAGAATATGATTTAAAAATCTTCTCTCCCTTATGCAGCTCCTAATATTCAGCCACCATGTATCTTAAAAGCTTGCAGTGCTGTATCATCCCTCCAGGTCACGGCCTGCTCATGGTACCCCCAGACTCTTTGTTGTTGTTCCTCTTGTCCTTGTTTCTGCATCCACCTCTTCCTTCCTGCTTTCCCCCTACCCCTTACCCCCCTGCCCTTTTTCAACCCCAGCAAGGCTTCGTCAGATGGCCCATCAAATATGTAATATGACCCCCCCCCCCGCAGTTGGCACATTCTCTGGATCTAAATTGAACATCTCCATAAGTGAATATCTTCTTATTAATCGACTTACCATAGAGTTGTCATCTTCCTCCTTACATTTCAGGACCGCTAATGTAAAAATAAAAGAGCTCTGCATAATGATCGCATGTTCACTCCACACTAAGAAGAATCTGCTCTGATGACAGCTATCAAATTAAAAATGTATTTTATGCTTTGATTTAATCAAGCCGGTGTGCCGATAAAGATATTAACTTTTCAAACTAGAACCATTTTTATCACAGGCTGTAAACACAAAAATGTATTTTGTCAAATGGACTTTTCAGTATTAATGGAACTTTCAGGACTTCTGGAGTGGGCTTCAGGTTGACACTTAAGCAGCTGTAGGTTTTTGCACTCTAGCATTGGCTTTATCTCTACATCAAGGCTGCTGCTTGATTTAAACCTCCCCAAACCTCAGACTCATAGCTGTAAATGTGTTCTATGAAAGCAGCATTTTGTCTTCAGTCACCTTCAGGTTCAAACATCTGCGCTTGATTGATATCTGACACTGTAAATCTTTTCTCCATTAAAGGTCCATGATGACACACCGCAGTTAAAATGCATATGAACAGAATTTGACACGCTTCCATGTAGCATAACCTTGCTAAACCATATGACTGCATGGAGAGGTCATTTGAAAGCAGTTGAGGCTGCACCATAGGAGACTGTGGAGTGATCTGTGGTGGTTTCTTATTTTTGATAACCATGACTGTGTCAACTTCATGATGAGGCTGCTTAAATATCAGCTAAATCATAAGTAAATAGAAAGCCTAATTACATCAACCTGCCACTGGAAAGCATGCTCAATATGACTCCCACAAAGGTTTGGATTGTCTTCAGTGAATTTATACTTTAAATCCCTAAATTAAAGGAAAAAAGCCCATTCCATATCTGGATGTTTGTGCAGGATTCTAAAGCATCGCTGCAAGGTCAATGCATGTGGTTCCTGTTTGAACGTTATTATCTAATGCAAAACCTAAATTACATATTCAGGCAAACATTGGATTCATGCATGTGTGATAGATTTTTGTCCTTGGCTGCCCTGAAAATCTATCTCTTCACTGCCATCAGTAACAAGGCTGCTTTTAAGTGGTTTGCTGCACAGATGCACATAATTTTCTATTGAAGCCTTTTAGTAGACCACTTCACTGAAATGATGTTTCCTCATTTGACAAAGAAGCTAATTTTAAAGTGCATGTTGCAATGAAAGTGAATTACAACAGCCTTGGGTTACTGACAGATAATTAACAGCCATTGGGAGGCTTTAGTTTTTCACTGTTTTATGTAAAAATTCATTATCCTCTTAGTGTGAATACAACAACTAGCGGTGATATGGACCATCATTTAATCTGTCATCATGACACGGTTGGGCTTTAATTATTCTGATAATAGCCAAGCATATAAATGCAGATTGGTGTAAATAATATAAGAGAAGAATAGTCAAAGTTAATAGCTTCTGATGAAAGACCAACCAAGCTTGCAGCATGCCTGATTCTTCAAATTTAACATCATCAGCGAAAAAAAGAAAAAAGAGGTCCATGAACAGAAATAAGGAGAGCAGAGGTTAACTACCTGTAGACTGGGATCTACCGGTAAATCTTTGAGCAGTTCACAGGGATCTTTAACACGAGATGAGTCTTAACCCTAACCTTTACTCCATGAGTCTCCAGTATGAGTGAGCTTGTGATTTAAACATGTAACATTGTTGCTTATGCTGGTGTTTCATTTATAAAGAAATCAAACGTTTTTATGACTTTTGTTTTGTATCCGATCAGAGTTACTGAAACTACGGAAGGACCCCATCACCCTCAGCGTGTCTAAAGTTAGGGTTAGGGTTGGTCGACCACCAGAAGCGTGTCTTTTTTTTTTAATTAATATTTTTTTCCTCAGACAGACAGTACTTAATAGACAAGCAGTAACACAAAAACAAACACTTGACAAAACCCACTCCACTTTACATCAACAATAACATACAATATTAAAAGAAAAATAAATAAATAAAAAACACGGGGGCATCGATACCTACATGTAGTTCATCGTTAATATACTTCATAACTGGTAAAGAACTTAAATATAACCTTATTTTATCCCATAGGCCATCTAAACCCTGATCGAACTGCCATAAAGTGGCAGCTGCTCTTTCCATACCAATTAAATCAATAAATTCTTCCAACCAACTACTCAAACTAAAACAGCCTGGGACTCTAACCTTCCAGTTCATAACAATTTTACGTTTAGCAGCAAGACAACCAAGTGCTACAAATCTCTTTGTTGTTACAGCTACACCGTCTAAATTTTCACTTAATATACAGAGTACAGGACATTTAGGAATATCAACCTGAAACATCTCTGAGAGAGCTTTTGTTACCTCAAGCCAAAATAAGTTCACTGCGGGACATTCCCATAGACAATGTATCAAGGTGCCTCTGCCTCCACAGCCATGCCAGCATTTGTCTGATAGAGCAACATTCATTTTTTTACATTTTACAGGGGTGATATAAACCCTGTGCAAAATTTTTAGTTGAATTATTCTATATCTAACACATTTTGATATTGCAGAGTTTTTCCAAATTCTTTGCCATTTGGCTGAGGTGAGAGGGCCACTTGTGTCTTTCTCCCAACAAGTTTGTAAGGCTGAATTACTCTGGTCTGTGGAGAGGCTCAAAAGTTTCTAAATACTGCTGACCTGACCTTTCCTGGCTGTTACATTTTGTAGCGTAATATCTATTGCCTTCTCTGTTGCCATAGGCATGCCCTTTTTCATGTTAGTTTTAATTGCAAAATATAGCTGTTGATAAAATAAAGAAGAGGCATTGTTTAGATTATATTGTCCCTTTAAGTTACTAAATGACAAAATTTTCCCCTCCCTGAATATATCTCCTAAATGTTCAATTCCAGAATTCTGCCACCTAGTGTTGATTAGTGGTTTTCCTCCTGCTAAAAATAAGAGATTATGCCAGAGAGGGCAAGAAGGAAGAGATGTACCTGTAATTTTGAGTCTGTTATGAATCAATTTAACAATTTTACAAGAGAAACTGATAGTTGGGTTGTTCAGTCCCTTGGGAGGGGTAGGATGAGACCATAAAGAGGCCAAAGATATTTTGTTTTTCGAATTAGCAATAATTTGTCTCTCCAACCATTCCCAGCTGCCTATTATGTTATGGTTACCGTTTCCCCATGTGATAGGATATCTGGAATTAAGAGCCAAATAATACTGATAAATATCTGGCACAGCTAGACCGCCCTTGTTTCTGGACATTGAGAGTTTCTTCAGGCTTATTCTGAGTTTTTTGTTACGCCACAGAAAGGATGAAAATAATGATCTTAACTCCTTAAACCATCTTGATGGAAACTGCAAGGGAATTGCTGACATAATAAAAAATGCTCTGGGGAGAATGCTCATCTTCAGGACCTCAGTCCTTCCCCACAAAGACAATGGTAAAGAAGACCATCTAATCAAATCATCTCTTATTTTCTTTAATATTCTTGGGCCATTTAATCCATATATTTTGGAGATAGGGGCTATAATATTAATACCCAAGTACCTCATTCCATCAGATTTCCATAAAAAGGAGCATCCCCTAAATCGGATAGAAAGGTGTTACAATTAAGAGGAATTGCCTCACATTTACTCCAATTTATCTTGTAACCTTAAAAATTACTAAATGAATTGATCAGGTTTAAAACTGTTGGGATAGACTGTGAAGGCCTACTTAAAGTGAATAAAATGTCATCAGCATATAATCTACTTTTGAAATTAAAGCCTTCTACTTCAATGCCCTCTATTTTTGGATTACTGCGTATGGCAACTGCTAAGGGTTCCAAAGCTAAAATAAAGAGCAGCGGGGAAACTGGGCAGCCCTGACATGTAGAGCGGGAAAGGCAGAAAGGTTTAGAAATAATACAGTTTGTTTTCACAGTAGAAATGGCACCATTATATAATGATTTGATCCATTTTAAAGCATTTGCGCCAAAACCAAATTTAGACAAAGTAAAAAAAAAGGTAAGGCCATTCTATCCGGTCAAAAGCTTTCTCTGCGTCCAAAGATATAGCTACCGCAGGACTGCAGAGAGAGCTTGCTTCATGAATAATATGATATAGTCTTTTCATATTGTTGGATGATAAGCGCCCCTTGACAAAACCGGATTGGTCAAGATGGATCAAAGAAGGAACAACCTTGGATAACCTTATGGCTAAAATTTTTGCATAAATCTTATAGTCATTGTTAAGAAAACTGATTGGACGCCAACTTGAGGTCTCCAAAAGATCTTTAGCAGGTTTTGGGAGTACTGAGATAGTGGCAATACACATGGATACAGGCATTTCCTCATGTTCTACTATGTTGTTATACACTTTACAGAGGAGAGGAGATAACACAGATTGGAAACACTTATAATATTCAATGCTGAAACTATCTTCACCAGGGCATTTTCCTGAAGATAATTCTTTTAAAGCTTGATAAATTTCACTTTCACAAATAGTAGCTTCTAAAACTGAGGCTTCCTGTCCTTGAATTGTGGGAAGGTTTAAGTCATTGAAGAATGATTCCATTTCTACAGAGTTTACATCACCTTGTGAAGTGTCTAATTTGGTGTAATATTGCTTAAATCTCTCATTTATGCCCTCTGGGTCTGTGATAACTGACCCATCACTGCACCTAATCGAGGATATGGCTTGACTGCTCTCTACTTGTTTTAATCTTAAGATTAACATTTTTCCTGCCTTGTCACCTGATTCAAAAATTTTCCTACATAATCTATACAGTGCATATGCAGTCTCATTATGAATAAAGGTTTGGAGTTTAGATTTTACCAAGAATAATTCTCTTTTTATACCTAACTCATTTGGATTCTGCATATGTTTTCTCTCCAAATCCTTTAATGACAACTGTAGCTTGTGTCTCTCGTCAATACTTTGCTTCCTTTTGGCTGTTGAATAACTAATTATCCAGCTTTCAGTGCTTCCCATACTGTTTGAATGGATGAAACTGAATCTACATTTAAAGTAATAAAATCAGAAATTTTATTCTTGATAAGAGACACAAACTCTTTGTCTCTAAGAAGGGAATTGTTAAATTTCCATGGTCGCCTTAATGTTGTTTTCAATGTAGGGATAATGGAAAGTGCCAATGGGGCATGATCAGAGATAATAATATTCTGTATTTGACAATCCATAACATTCTTAAGCATATGATTTGAAATGACAAAATGATCGATTCTTGAGTAGGAATTGTGAGCTTTTCTTTAGTGTCCGTATTCAGTGTACGCCACACATCAACTAAGCCCAACAAACTGAGAAATTCATTAAAAGCAACAGAGAGAGGCTTATCGGAGGGGAAAGGGCAACTAGATCTGTCTATTTCTGGCTCAGGTACTAAGTTCCAATCTCCACCAACAATCATAGGCAAATCTGACAGCTTGGACAGTAATGGACAGAGAGATGTTAGAAAAACTGCTTGTCCAGTATTAGGAGCATATAGATTTACAAGCACTCATTTAACATTTTGCAAAGTTCCAGACAGAATTAAATATCTCCCTTCTTTATCTTTAAATATTTCATGTAACTGAAAGGAAATTCTTTTGGCAATCAGCATACATACACCTTTTGCATTCTCAGTACCAGGTGAGAAGAAAACCTGTCCCACCCATCTTTGTTTTAATCTCAAGGATTCGACCTCATTCAAATGTGTTTCTTGGATCATAGCAATATCACAACCAAGGGATTTCAGATGCGTCAGGATTTTATACCTTTTCACCTTATTTTGTATCCCGTTTACATTCCATGAAATTAAATTAAGATTACTCAAAGCCATTTACTTAACTCTGAAAGACTACAGGGCATAATTATGGATGAAAGAGAAGGATAGCCTATCTAATCTGTTCTTATCAATGCCACTAGGAATAGGGGGTAAGCAAAAAAGAAACAAAAAAAGACTGCGTACAAGATTACAAAAAAGACAAAGCCAAAGGGCAATGCGGCAAAAAGTACATTGAGATAGAGAAAGGTCCGTCTCCATCCGTGAAGAAAAACAAACGGTGGAGCTGAAGGTCAGGCGCATGAAGGCAATCCAGTCATTGATAGGAACATTTTCAGCTGTCTGGCAATTAACCAAATTTTATATAGCCTACTCATTGAAAGTTAAATTAAAGTGGCTTGCATCTCATATCTAAATCCAATTTCCACATTAGCTGATCCCGTTTTTTAGTTAACAAAAAGTATCCATAATTGAAAAATCAAAACAAAAAAGTAGGCTATGATTAATGGCTGTGAATAATGACCACCCAGAGAGTTATAATACGTCACATACAGTACATCAGTGTAGTGTGGGTGGAGAGAGAGAGGCACAAGGGCCCACTTACAGTTTCTTCTCATGTCTAGTGGAGAAGTCATTTTCCAAAGAGGTCGGGTCTTTTTTCCATCAGAACTTTCTCAGCTTCCTTATGTTCTTTGAATATGAGAGTCTCCTCGTTAATGGTCACAATGAGTCAGGCAGGATACAAAAAGCCATGCCTTATGTTCCCTTGGCGCAGTGTGCCGCGGAGCTCTCTATATGAATCTCGTTGGCGTTGTATCTCCATCGGTAAATCCTGGAAGACGCGAAGATCATGTCCATCCCATGTCAACTTGCCTTTAGCAGCCACAAGAGTCTTCATCATCTCGTTTCTGTCGCTCCATCGGACAAAGCGTACGATGATGTGCCGGGGAGGGCACCCCGGGTCCGGGATGGGGCGCAGAGTGCGATGGGCACGCTGTATCTCGGGTGCGGGGGTTGTGTCATTCCGCTTCAGTACATGTTGGAGAATGTTATCTAGTAGTAGGAGCATGCCGCCGGCTTCTAAACCCTCGGGGAGACCGGCTAATACTAAATTATTTCTCTGATTCCTGGCTTCCAGATCCAGCACCTTTTCTTGAAGGATCTTGACATTTTTAGACAGGTCCCCAGTTGCCTTCCCCTGGGAATTGACTTGATCCTCCACAGAACTGAAACGCTTTTCCGCGTTATCAATTCTTTGAGAGGCGGCCTTGGAGTCTTTTTTCAACTGAACAATAGCCTTATCCAGGTTGCCAAATCTTGCAGTGCAGGTCTCCTTGACATTTTTAATTTCAGCAAGTAAAGGACGAGCCCAATTAGGAACGTCTTCCTCTTCACCAAACATTTCAGCCGCGTGGCCACTGTCTTTCTTTGCTGTAGCTCTGGTCAAAGGACCACTGCCAGGCATTTAAGCACACACACCATTTAATATTCTGATGTAGCCAACTGCGCCTTAACTTTTATGGATTTTAAGTTTTGCTCAAAGCATAATTTTAAGTCAGATTACCACATGCGCCTGATTGCTGCTCCCTTCAGCTCACCGGCATCATCACGTGATCTCTCTCCACCAGAAGCGTGTCTAGGATTAGGGTTAGGGTTGGTCGACCATCAGAAGCGTGTTTAGAGTGCTACACAGTTCTGGTCAGCTTGGCACAGAGAGGGCAGAGATCAGGGAAGAACGACTAACTACTGTCAACAGTGGATAATTTTGCCTTTTAGAGGTTCATCTGTTCATTCTGACATGATTCCATGACTTCATTGTTTCAGCTATGGTGAGTATATAAACAAGTTAGAGGTTAATGTTGGCTACACAGCATGTGTGGTTTCCTGTAAAATTTTGTGGTTTTCCACATCAAAAATGGACTTTTCCTCGTCAATGGCGCCGTTGTAACCCTGTGACCACTGAGCTCTAAATGACCTCTTGCTCTTGAGGCAGGATCAGATGTGATGGTGAGGATTTACAACCTGAAGTCTTCATTGTGTTGTTTTTTAAGTTGACTGGATACGTTGCACGTTTTCCCAGCTGTTTGGATCAACTGCTGCATGAGGATTGTTGTTTTTTGGCAGCTGCCAGTGCCAAAAATAGACCTGAGTGTCTCCAATGAAGCAGAGTGGCACTCCCCTGTATTAGGCTGAATGAATCATTCAATGCTGGCTCATCATTTTACAAAAGGCTTAAATTCATCCTGTTGAAATAATGCATTAATCACACAAACGTAAACGAAAACAACCTCACTGTTCTCTACAGTAGCTCACTGTAGCGTTGTAAACTTGAGGAACAAACAAACCAGACATGTCATGGCCTTTTGATAATAATTGTTTTATATATCTGAGAGATACATACCATCCAGGATTGGTTAATAAGATGCCTTTTATTCTCTCTCTCTCCTTCTGAGTGCACACACAGGCAAGCACAGTCACCAGCATGCAGAGATGTGCTAAAATACAACGTCCAGAAATGCTGAATTCATCGACTGATGTTAGAAGTTCACTGCAATGTCGTTACTTCCAAACACTGTAAAAAGGTCTGATGCTGCTCAAAAAGACGCTTACTTTTACTAACTTCAGTGGCATCACTAACTAAAAGCTTCTAGCCCGCTCATGAAAAATATGTTCATGAAGAATAACAAGAACTTTGAGGATTAAACAAAACAGCCGTGAAGAGGCAGAGAGAGCAGAGGTCTAGGACCAGTGAATGTGGGCTAAGGAGGAGGGCTGGGGTCAACAGAGTAACAGACGCAGTAGATTCACAGTTAATCATGTGAAGTAGTAGAATATAGGAAATAAGTGACCATACACTTTTATTTAGATTTATAACCAATTACAGACAAGATCACACAGTACCTTGACTTGTAATGCAGTCCTGCTCATATCATGCATATGTGAGATTATAAGATTAATCACAATTAATCACAAAACCTGTAATTAATTGGATTTTTTTATTTGCTTGACAATACTACTTTAAAAATGAAACGAAATGAAATGCAGAAATGATAAAGCTTGTATCAGTCTGCACATGTGACTCTTTAAAATGAAGTCCAGTATTTGTTGTTCTTCCTTTTGATCAGCTGTTGCTTGTTTTGTCTGGAAGTCATTTCTTTTCTTGCCAGTTCATTCACATTTTTATCCAGACTACAGTTTAACACCATACATGATTGTAGTTTATTTCAGTCTAGATCAGTGCTGGACTGATCTACAATCTTCAAATGCCAGAAAAGAAAATAAAAAACAACTTTGTCTATTTGGCCCCAAAGTGATTCATTATTCCACTAGAAACTAAAACCCTTCTTTTTCTCTCATTAATGTTTTATTTTGTCTGAGATCAGTCCAAGTTAATTTCATTTATTCACGTGTTTCTGTTTGGTTTTTATTTTTGAATTTTCTCTGTGATCTCTTGAAGGTAGAGAGGGTGAAAAGGCAGAGTGAGGACAAAGTAAGCCTGATGTTAACACAGTAAGACTAGGCAAAAAATGAATCAATAAAAAGATGAAACGGAGTATTTCACAACTTGAAGGGGGGGAAGGGAAAAACTGAAGAACACTTTGTTGGCTGAGGGTAAGAACTCTGCCCAAATGACTGATTTATTTTCCAAACATGCTTCTAATTTCAGCCTCCAGTGTAGCTGGGAACAGTGCTGCCTCAGCCAGAAGTGCTAATGTGCTAACAAACTGCTGTATCATTAAACTCAGCGGGAAAAAGTTTAATTTGAAAAAACTTCTGTGTTTGTGCTGAGTTTTGCTCTCTAGTGAAGCACATCATGTATCTGCTAAGTTCTTGATCAAGCTTTGCATGTTGACATGTTTAGAAAAATGGGGCCAGTCTGTTGCAAATGCCATTGCAGGTGCATTATGGGAGTTTATTTTTGTCAGATCTCAGGTCATTTAGGGGTCATCTCATGATTACAGAGATGTAGCCTGAATTTATGGGACAAGAGGGTGAAAACCAATTTAACCATTGAACACCCCAACTAATCCAGGACTAAGTTTCCAGTTTACGAGAGAAACCCTTTCGTTTCATTTCATTTATTCATTTATGCGACTCAGACCATGTTCACATAGAACAGAGCACAAACAACCCCAACCCCAACCCTAAACCCTTACTTTGACGTCTTCGCTGGCATTGCTTTGACTTGTTTAGTCAAGACTTTCTGCACAGAGGACGAGAACACTCCAATGACTTTTATGCTGCATGCACTTTAGCAGTCATTGACCCTGCTCTGGGATTTCATGTGTTGCACTTCATGGCTTGAGTTGCTTTTGCTCCTAAACTCTTCCACCTTCTAACAGTATCACCAACAGCTGACATGGGAATATCCAGCAGAGATGCCTTTATGCCTCGGAGAGGGCTCTGAAGCATGAAGGTCAGGAACTACTACACTAGATGATTCCTTCACAAGCTTACAGCTCAGATCAGGTCCAGATGTTGAACTGAAAGCCTTGTCGTCATGTCCAGGCATCCTGTGCAGGGATTGGCCCTCGTCTGCTGTCCTTAAATGTGGCATCAAGTCTGGCCCGGGGCTCCTTCCCCCATGTCGTTAGGGTGAGGGTTAACCCCACAGCCCTTTATCTCAAACAAAGGCTTACAAAGCCCCAAAATAATGTCATATTGTGTTTTTTAAGCCTGTTTTTACTCTCTTATTCTCCAAATGTATAAAACATGGTGTAGCTGTAGGACTTCTTAAACGATAACAGTGAATGAAGTGCGTTCCTGAGCACAGGTGTTGACCCTTAGATTTAATCAGTGATTTTGTATTTCTCTTTAATACAGGCTCTAAAATTCTGTGTTGAAACTGCGCTTCACATCAGTAAAGCAATCTTTGAAGCACACGTATCACTCATCTACTTCTTGAACACCTTTTACAAACAAAATGAGAAAAACAGGAGGAATACTGACTGCTCATGTGAGTTTCAAGAATGCTCTTTTAGTGAGGCGGTATAGTTTTTAAGGTTTTATGTGGGAGTCTGCATCTTTTCTGTCGTAGGATGTTTTATGAGGACTTGACTCAGTGCTTCACACCTCTCTGCTTTTTCTACACAGAAAGTTCATTTATTTAGAACACTGAACCGACTGTTTCACGACAAATACATAGAAGGTGTCTGTTTCCACCCTTCAGTCAATAAGAATAGAGCATTCATCCAGCCAACAGCTAAACACCGTGCATCCTCTACAGGCTTGAATGCCATTAAAAGCTCCTCCAGAGCCAGCAGAAAGATGATTCTGTTGTGTGGAGTTGTTGCCTCTGCATCCTCATAATACCATCAAGAGCTGATCTTTTTATGAGACAGCTGGGAGAATCTCTGAAGGCCTCGCACTTCTCCTTTCAATGCATGCCAGCCAGGAAATAGGACTTCGCCACTCTCACCAAGTGAGAACTCTGCCAGCTCTCCACTGATGAATTGAGAATCCCTACGTGGCAGAGAAAGAGACGGAAACTTGGCTCATCCTCCCGGGCTGTGAAGATGGAGTCTGGGTGTGCAGTGAAGGCTGCTTCAAAATCCTGGAAAACTTTGCATGACATCACTGGAGTAAGAGCTCAGATCAACATTTAGGCTCCTTTTTTAAGTCCTACTCAAGCTTAGAGATGTTCAAAATCTGTGGAGATGCTGAAAGATGCCACACATGACGATGATAGATTTAGCACTTTTGTTTTTATCGTTTGTGAAGAGCGAGAATATGACCAAAAGATTCCACTACGCATCAATCTCCACTCTAAGAACTGGAAATCTCACAAAAGCCAGGCCGATATATGTGAATACAATCCTAACCATATTCATAGTTTTAGACTTTTTAAACATAGACACTGAAAGCAAAGGGAGAAAAGTCATGATGATGATAAACATGCGATGTATATAAAGGACAAGCTGACAGTGAGAAGCAGAGTTTTTCCTCCCTTCTAAACTGGCGACCGTTGTATCACTGGTGGAGCACATAGAGGTTCCATCCCACACAACAGGATTTTAGCTAATAAACTGAACATTTCTAATATTTACAATATTCCAAACAGACCAGATCACTCCCGTGGTTTATCTTTTATATTGAGACAGAAAATATGAGGATGCTGTGTCATCAGTGTGAACTTCATACGACTTAACCAGATCAACAATAAGGCAAGAAGAAAGTGGTTTCATGACCTCTCAGGGTTCTCACCTTGATTCTTGATGACTTCTCACTGTTAACATTTCAGACGTAGCAGATCTTGATCATACTAGTTTAGCAACAAGCTGGCTGCATCCATGTTAGTGTCTGTTGAAGATGTTCTGTCCCATGATCCCCAGAGTGCTCTGAGAGCTTTGTCACTAAAGGTGAAGTTCTGATATTTACAGCTTTGAAGTCTCGTAGAACTGTGCTCTCGGGTCAGGCATGGGAGCACCTCTGGTCCTGGACTGTTCTGGCCTCCTGATGGCCATCCTCCAGACCCATGCCCCACCTCTCCAGGTATCCTCCAAGCTGCCCCCTCCGCCGCACATGCAGTCTCCCCCAGCATCTGGTACAGACCTCCTGGGCACCCAGTATGTGGTGAGCTGGATCAGACAGTGTCCAAGGCACCTGTAAAGGCACAGGTCTTGGTTTTAACCTGTGAAACCTTCTGTTCTAAAGACCCTGTAAAGTGAAAATAAATCTGTATTTAGGTTTGCTGTATGACATGATGCAGTGTTACGAACCCCCGGTCAAATAAAACATCTCTGAGTTTATAAAATTAAACTTCAAAATCATGAAAAATGAGGCAGTAGAATCTGCTCCAGGATGGTGTGGGCGTGTCTGTTGAATGAGCTGAAGCCACGCCCACTTATGAGATATATGATCCTCTCAGATTAAAAAAATGTATCATCTGAATTGAGGAAAGCACTCGTGCCATTACCCTGCCTCTTGACCTTTTGTTGACCTTTGAAGAAGAGCCAAAGTCTGTTTCCTGTCTCAAATCTCTGTTCTGATTTCAGTGATCCATAGACCACTGTGGCTGATAGATTTGGTAAATTTACCTCACAATGAAGAGAGAAACAGCATTAACTGCACTGTAAAACGCGACATCCATTTTACTCAGAAACACTGAGTTGAATTAACTCAGTTTTCTGTAGCCTGTTCTAAATACTTATTATAAACTAGTTACTTGTACTTCTTGGCCATAACAGCTAAAGGGCTCAGTTTACTTTAGTTTACTTGGTTTAAACAAATGAAGTAAAAAAAGGGGGTAAAATGGAGTCGTGTTAACTTAAAAATCCAAAACAGTGATAACTCTGTTTTTATGGGCTGATAGAACTCAGGTTAGTTTGAAGTGAACAGTACTCAAACAATTTAAATATTTTTTGTTACAACTCACATTATTTTAGGTATGACAAATCTGCAGTTTTCCCAGAATGCCTTTGGGCACTAAACCTCTATGCACTGTTTGCTGCTGCTGTCTTGGCCAGGACACTCTTGAAAAGGAGATTTTTAATCTCAAAGAGGTTTTCTCCTGGTTAAATAAAGCTTACATAAAATAAATACATAAAATGCACCATGAGTGAAGTTGCTGTCTCAGTTACAGAGGGGGATGTTAATGCTTTTAATGTCTATGAATGTTGGATGGACACTGACATGAATGAAATATCAACTGCTGGTTCAGTGGGTCACCAGCAGCCACTGTTGCACATGGTGGCAGGAGTTAGTCCACCTGAGGAGAAATGAGAACTTTAAAAACGTTGACAGAGAGTACTACCTGACGTTCTCAGGTAATCAGCTGACTATGATATTTTGAGTTTTATGAACTTTTCGGTGTTGACAGTGCACTAAAAATATGAAGTATTGTACACTCAAAGTAGATGATTTAGCCTCAGTCCTGCAAACTTACACTAACATTAGAATCTCAGGTTTGAACACTTAAAATAATTGATTTTATACTAGTAGTGAATACTTAAATCAATCATGTAGAACAAGTACTGCACACTAAAAATAAACACCTTTTTTTCACCCAGAAAAGTCAAGTGTAGTTTACTTGTTATTTTTGAGGCAACGAGTTTCCATATTTTTTTTAAATAACCAATTTTGTCTTACAGTGTGACTGTTAACTTTAATACAGGCAGAGACATCAGCTAACAACAGACTGGACTGAGATGAACTGCTCTGTGGTTTTAGATTGGAGTGTTAGGGGGCGGGGCCATTCTCTACTGTGGGCTGGTGTCATCACCAGTCCACATATTAGCCCCGCCCACATTAAACCCAGCCAGGAAAGAGGGGAAAAACTTTCTAACAGTCTAAATCCAGAATTCAGTCACATGTAGATCTCAGAGTTTTCACATGTTTACAGAAACCAGATTCACACATTTCTAGAGTGTTAGGAGACAAATTATGGATTTCATCTTACAGGGTCTTTAGAGATGAACACCCCCCCCCCCCCCCCCCCCCACACACACACACCCACACACAGCCATTCCGTTGCCATTCAAGCAGCAGACCAGTTGTCTTTCAGTGTTGCTTTTTTAAAAAATAACTACATTTTAATGATGTTAACTGCTGTCAGTCCAGATCCTCAGCTGATGGAATATGTGACGGTTTGAGTCGTAACGCTACGTTAATATGTGAATATATCTAGTCTAGAACAGTTTATACGACACAGTATGAAAGTTTAGAGTGTTCATGCGTTAAAAATAAAGTAAAAGTTCAGCTGGTGTTAAAATCAAACTAGATTAAGTCAGAAATCCGGGGTGCGCTGATCTGGTTTTAAAATAGTCTGCAGCCTGAAGTTTTATGAGCTCGTTCAACAACCACAGAGCGATGTTTTCACGGGTTACCTAACGTAAGACGTAGATTAATAACTAGTTAGAGAAGAGAATGAACTGTTCTAAGGCTTCGTATTCACAAAACTTCTGCATTAATTTAGTTTCTCATCCATCGCTGATAGACCAGGCTGATGTGAGCCTTCAGGCTCTGCTTTGTGTTCTTAAAATCGTCCAGATAAACGTCAGGAAACTGGATTTGTGGCCAGATACCAACATCCACTGACTAGGAAACAGTTTGGATCTCCATCAAGTCCAAATATTTCCCATTTAGGCAGATGTTAGTCTGTTTTTCTCCCGTTTTCGCCCGCTTCTCACAGCGCAGACTTTCATGATTTGCAGCCCGGAGGTGAGCAGCTCAGTCACACGCTGACGTGACGTCAGTGCAGCCCCTATTGTTGTGTGTAGCTCCACCTTTTTGGGACAGATAAGATTGGCACCCCTACGGAAGGGTGCTGAAAAGTGGGACGGTACAGGTTGGTTTTTTGGGACCCTTTCCAACTTTTGCTCTATGGAAACACAAAAAATAAAGCGTGCCTTTCCGCGCCAAACTGAGCCGGACCGCTTGGTGGAAACGACCTATTTGTGTTCCCAGCTTAGCTTAAGTTTAGCACAGTCGGGTGGCCGGTTGAGTACGAGACTTTCTTTCCTTCTGTTGATGTCATTTGGACTGGAATGCTGCAGAAAGCCTACCAGTACCTGAAGACTCTTCTCCCACCTCAGGAGGATGATCTGAGCCCTGCTCTCTGTTGCTGTCTAAGAGCTGAGCTAGTCACACGGCTTTATAAAGGGATCCAAATAAAACAGGCAGGGACTGAAACTAAAAGCACAGTTAGGATTAAGAGTAACATAAGATGACATAAAGACTGGTTTAAAGGGTTGTTATGAAGAAACTGACGGGAGAACTAGGGAAATCTGGAGCTAACAGGTGAAAGTTTGATATAAGAAGAGATGTAAACGATATTTCCGACTCAGCTGATCTCTTTAGACCAGACAAAAATCAGAGGCTAATGACTAGTCCAGCTACTCAACCCTACACTTCTGATGACTTTGAATCATTCACTAATGCATCATGGGAGATGAGTTTGATATGTTCATGTTTTTACATTCTCAGAGTAAAATCCCCTCTGAGCCACAGGTGACATGATGCTACGCTTTTCAAAGGCGTAGTCAGAGTCAAGGACAGACAGAGTGATCTGCATGTTTAAAAAAAGGGAAAAGGAAAACACTGTGCTATTTTAAGTAAAGGGCTTGTAGTGCTGGAGGAGAAACAGCTTGAACAATCTTAACTAAAAGATCTTTAACTGAAAACAATGCTAGGAAGTAAGCAGCCCAAGACCAAGAAAGCATCAGAGCTCATAGTTCAGTGTTTCAATGACTGTGTTTCTCCCTACTGAGCTACCTGGACCATGACTGCAGAAACCATGGCCTCTTCCTGGTCGGAGCTCCAAACTCCTGATCCTGGACCAGAATGCTGAGAGTTTTTAGATATTCCTTTAATATTGAAATGACTGGAGCTTAGAGCTGTGTTGGTGTATGTCTCTGTTTGGAGAACTAAATACAGGTTTGTTCATGGTGATCACTGCAAACAGCTTTACTTCTAGGGTCATAGAGAGAAATGTTAGCAGAGAGCATGCTGGGAGAATGGCTAAATCAATGCAACAAAAGAAAATCCTTCATCTGTTTAAGGACAAACATAGCATGGAAAGAAATTCATGTTTTTTTTTTGTATCTGTTACACTAAAAAGAAAAACACATTTTGAAGACAGATTATTGCTTGTCTCTTCTCCACATTCAGTGCACGTCCGTTTTATTAAGGTTCTTCCTGCTTATGAATCATCTCCAATCAAAGTTACAATCCCTTAAATGCATGGAGGAGGTAATGATGGCTGTGGAAGAATAACCGTCCATGCCAGTATTTATGTTCATCCATCGCACATGTTTGGATATTTCATTCGATGGTTAGAGACATGGATTCAAACTGCTGGTTGCTTTTGTTTTGAGAAAAATAAAATATAAAAAATTCTCCTGATCTAGAAGCTGACATCCAGACTAGATATTTAGTCTACAGGGAAAGCCTTGTGACGTTTTCTAAATAGGACCCAGAAGCAGAACCTGAGTAAAGCCAGTTGAGAAACTGGTTTATTTCCAGTAGGTAACAAAGCAAACAGAGGTGAATTGGCTGGCTGGTGGCAGGTAGAAGCACTGACAGGATGCTGGAGGCACTGAAAGAAGAAACAAGACAAAGTATTAGAAGGGTCAAAACTCCACAAAGGAGATCCCAAGTAGATGAAGTACACTAGTTGTTGTGGAGAGTCAGGTTAGCACTCAGGAAGCTGAAGGAATGACGTCTGAAGTCCTACAGGAGGTGGTTAAAAGGAGACCTCCATTACCAGAAGATTCACTGCAGCTGTAACTTCCAGCGTTCCTGCTCTGCCTAACCAGTCTGCAGTGAGAGAACACAAAAAATCCTCCTCTCCAACACCAAAATACAATCCAACTACCAAAACACAGTTCAACCATGACACGCCTTTATCAGTACAAAGTGAAAGGTCAGTGATATCTGATGAACACATTTTTAGGAAACATTTTAGCAGAAGGTCAAACAGTATTTGCCACTTCCTGATTTCTCTAGGGTTAGGGTACACTTACTACACTTGAAGGTTACAGATCCACAAACAAATTTGACTACTGGACAAAAATAACCAGAGTAACTCCCAAACACGTGCTAAAGCATTTGTGATAACAGACAATGACTCCTTCACTTTGCTGTGGAGGAATTTTCCCCCACTCTTCACTGCAGAATTGTTTTACTTGTATTGGAGGGTTTTCCAGCAGCATCTCAGTCAGCTTTAAGTCTGGACTCTGATTAGACCACCTCTAGACCACTTCATTTAGTTTTTAGTCCATTCAGAGGTGGACTTGTGGAATTATCCTGCTCCATAACCCAGGTGTGCTTGAGCTCTAGGTCACAAACTGATGGCGGGACATCTTCCTTCAGGATTATCTGGTAGAGAGCAGAATTCATGGTTCCACCACAGCCTGTGGTGCTTTTTCTGAAATGCTCTGTTAGTTTTATGTCAGATGTAATGGGATACACACCTTCCAAAAAGTTTAATTTTTGTCTCAGTAGTCAACAGAATGTTTCCAAAAGTCTTGGGAAGCATCCAGATGTGTTTGGGCAAATGTGAGCCAAGCCTTTGCATTCTTTTTGTCCTTCAGTGGTTTTGGCCTTGAAACTCTCAAATGGGTGCCATATTTTTCTTGGAGTATTTTGGTTGGACAACCACTCCTGGCAAGGTTCACCACAGTTTTCTCCATTCGTGGATAATGGCTCTCAGGGTGGTTGGCTGGAGTCCCAAAGTCTTGGAAATGTGGTTGTAACTCTTTCAGACTGATAGATGTCGGGGACTTTGTTTCTCTAGGTCTCATCCAAAACCGCTGACATGGTTGATTTGAGTCTTCAGAGTTGTCTGAAGCAGCAGCACCCTCGATAGCACAGCCACACATCTCTGTTCATCAATAGTGGGAAAGAAAATTGTGAAAAGTCCAGGAAGCAGTGTGAGTACAAGTTTAGCTGTGACACTTGTGATCACATCGCTCACCAGTGATACAGTCAGAGAACGCTGTGCACCGTATGACCTCTGAAGTCCAGAACTCTGTTTACCTGTCTCCTAAAGTCTTCAGCCTGGCAGGAGTTTCTAGGTGATCTAGAAAGCTGTTTATGTGTGTTCAAAATGTCAAATGCACAGAAATACAAAAATACCAGGCCTTGTTGAAATACATCTATTTTTAGAACGTTGGTTAAAAATCGACTACATTGTTAAAATGTTGAAGAATCTAATTGTGTTTTTTTTTTTTTTTCCTGTAATCCAGTCTAAATCCAGACCTTTACTGGTATTAGGATAATCCTGATTTTCTGGATCAAAGTAACCCTAGTCCTTTTTTTAAAGAGCTAAACATTCTGAAGGTTTTAACGGTATTCAAACAACAATTTCATAACTGGATCTCATCCAATTACATAATCCTGTTTAAATTATTAAGATCAAGTTTGATCCAAGTCTCTGGCTTTAATCCTGCTGGATTCCTATTGAACAACTTCTTTGAGGTGCTGCAGGATTTTAATTCAGGGTTAATCCTGTGGGGACTTTGAAAATATTCAAAAGATGTAGAAGCAATCCATTAAATGGTATTTCTTTCTTTCTTTCTTTCTTCTCTGGAATGACCAATCAGTCATCAATACTGGCTTCCCCTAAAGCTTATGAATAAAAAACATGTTGTCCTGTTCTTTTATGTAACCTTTGAACTCCTTTTCCAACAAATGATGAATTGCCTTTATAACAGGCACAGCCAGACCTTCCTCATTCATTCATTTGTTTTTTTTTTTTTTTCCTAGAATCCTGGACTCATGTTTGGTATTTGATCAACAACCTACAGAGGAGGTTTGGACATCCCTGATTCCTGCTCAGACTGATAAAAGGAAATGTAGATGAGAACGGCTTCACGTGGCTCTCCCTCTTCACTCTGCCTGTAAGAAACTGTGGAGAGAGAGTAAGGCTGTTTTCCAGGACATCGCGGTCTAAAGGGTCAGCTCTTCTGACACAGTAAAAACTTTCTTCCTGGCTTATGGAGACCTAAAATGTTGAAGATGGAGAGCAGCAGAGTTATTTTCCCCTGAAACCAAACAGCAAGGCAAAACCCAGTAAGTCTTCTAACAGAGGAAAAGCAGAAGTAAAGACGTGTCTGAAGTAAAGCACCACTCCTTCCTAACATTAATAAGAAAACACACAGGGATCCTCAAAGCAGGAGTTGTCACGTCAGATCACTGAAGCAAATATGAAATTAGAAACTGAGCGACTAAGTTCAAGCTCAGTTGAATAACCAACTTTTTTAATATCTTCACTTTGAAGACAGAGACTTGTAGAAAAAATACTGCTTGAATGACTGGTCTCTTTAATGATTTGTGGGACTGTTGGGGGGTTGGAGACTGTTGAAGCTAGGCTAGTTTGTGCAGTTGAATTTCTGCCCCCTGGCTGTTTATTGCTTTAGCTTGAGTTTCCTTCAGACTCCAAAGTAAGGAGCTCTGGCAGACACAGCTAAGAAGAAGCTATGGTATGAAAGCCCTATAATGATCTAGCAGGCAGGAACTTGCAGTGTGCATTATCTGGTTTTATACTCTGAGTGTTTTAGGCTGTGCTGTATGCATTAAAAGCCCTGTAGAGCTTTTGAATAATTTTTTTATGTTTTGCCAATATTTATCCAGTCTTACTGCAGTGTTTCTTTCCTGTCATACCATGGGGTTGCTTGAGGCTGCAGGAGAGGGTCAAAATGACATAAGGAGCTGGATTAATAGACATCCTAATGATGATGATGAGCAGGCTTTCCACAGGACATCATAAAGGTGAAGAGGAACACTTAACACGAAGGAATTCTTTAGCCCACTGGCTGAAAATGGGCTGAACCTGAATAACATTTTATTTTATATTTCATTAGAGTGGCCAAGTCATTCTCAGGTCAAATTTATATTTTCACTCATGCTGTGGTAGTTTTGAATCTGGCCTGTGGCATTCCCCGCCCCCCTTATCCCTGTTTCTGATTCTGTCCGCTGTCCTCCTCTATTAATAATGACATGGAAAGCAAAACATACATCTTTAAAAGAAAAGAAAAGAAAATACTGTGTCTTTATGACTCTCCTCCCTACAAGCCAGCTTCCTTCTGATTGACCAGTTTGTAGGGGAACCCAGGCCGAGTCCAGAAACCATGCTCTGTCATTCTGTTGACTCTGGGGTAAATCTAAGCGGTGCATTCCAAACTCATGCTCTGCATTATTGTGCACATGAGAAATGACACCCAGACTTACACTAGACTGGCCATAACTTTTAATAAGGTTTTCACATCTGTATGTTTGGAGTTGTTCAGAAATTCAGGGGTGTTCCCCCTGGTTCATTTGGACGTTCATAAACACGAGAGCAGCGATGAGAAGTACGATGAGAAAGCCTAAGAGGTGAGCTTGGCTTGTTTCCTAAACTCTGGAGACGTTTGCAGTGAGAGTGTAATAACCCAGCAGCAGTGAACTGGTTGACTTAGCTTTGGAGAGAAAACAGAAAAGTTTTACTTTAAAAGTCATAAATATACGTAAACCAAAAATTAAACTTTTGACGTTAGAAAGTCAAAATCCCAGCCACTGTTTTCAGTTTGGTTTCTTGTAAATTTCTGACTTTACATTGTTGTAAATTTATTGCTTCAAAAACTTGAAATTTTTTAGGTTTCTAATGTCAAACTTTAAGACATTTTAATCCCAGAAATGTTTTTTCTTTCCCTGTGAATTTATTACTTTTTTTAAAAACTCTGAAATCTTACATTTTTTCCAAATAAATATATGACTTTAATTTCAAATTTTATTTTTTTATTTTCATGTATTTCCTTTCCAAATTCTGCACTGCACTGTTGAATAGCTGTGACTAAATCATCGTCGTTTAGCCCTTTAACTGCTCCAATTAACTGCTGGCCTAAGAACAGCTAACAAGCCTCTTTAAGTGGTTCAAGGTCCCACACCATGTAAATGCTGACAACACAGCAAAGCTGTCCACGTATGAGTTTAGTCTTTGGTTGTGACATGACTGTGTCAACTAAACCACCGGGCATGTGTGAAACGGAGCTGACACCAGGGAAACCAGGACCCCCCTACAGCGCCGGCCGCTGCCAAACCGCCACATGAAGCAGATCAATCAAGATAGCTGGAAAAGCATGCAAATTGTCAGGTCACCTTCAAAGTACAGCACAATGCACAGAGTCCTGGGAATAGATCTTCACTTGGAGGTCAGTGAGCTGCGTCACCATAAACTTGTAAAAGTGAACTTTTGAAACCATTGAAATTTACATGAAACCAAACATCCTTAGTAGAAAATCTGGAGTAAAGCGCTGTGCACCAAGATCGAGGCGCAGGCAGAGTATTTCATGTTTGGAGGTAACACTAAATTTCATACATCCCTTTAACGGCTGAAACAAGTAAAAAAAAAAAAAAACAGGAAAAAAGGCAGGGAGCACTGAGGTAGGTTTTTTTTGTTTGTTTTGTTTTTTTTTAATATTCTGTGTTTTTTTTTTTCCTTTTTTAATATCCCAATCCTGCAAACAATGATGATCCAGTATGAAGACTCTGCTCTGCACCTTTTAATGTCCCCACAAACTGGAACAATAGTTTCAGCATAAACCTCAACGTCCTTAGTGCTCAGAAACTGAAGCTTCAGATGTACAAAACCTTCAAGGGGGGGGGGGCAGATAGACTGTGTGGATGGTCAATGGCAGCCTGGGAAGCAGGTTGAATGAGGAACAATTGCACAAATCAGCTATTTACCTACATGTACAGCCCATCGACACACCATCTCCACATTTGACACGCAGTGTTCTGAAATTCTTTTTACTGAAATTTCACAGAGAAATAAAAAACTGAAATTCTTCTGATGTGCTGTTTGTCGTGAGTGCGGCCCCTCCTGTTGATGCTGTTTCTGTTTCTGTGGTTTGTTGTTCTAGTCATATCTTTGCTCACCACACTAAAGGAATAAAACTTTAAATTCTATCTTCATTTGTCATAAATGAGGGGTCTGACCTTTCCAACATCTGTTAAAACTCTGAAACCCTTTCAGCATTGCCTAGACCAATGACTCATAGTTGTGATGCCACCTTCATGAATCTCACATGACATTTAAGCGTGACAGGTTGGATGTTTTTTTCTTTCCATAAATCAATGGAGCACATGAAGCATCTTTAAATGAGTGTGAGCATGAAAAAGCATGTAAAGCTGCTTTTAGCTTTGTGCATCAACATTTCCTGGCACTGGAATTACTGAAAATTACTGATGGGCTGACTGCGTCAGCAACCATGGCAACAAACAAAGCTTTCACTTTCAGATTCATTGGAAGTCTCAAATTACATTAAGATGTTTATATGATCAGTGCACTGCTGGTTATCCTTCTATTAGGTTTATGAGAGTCACAGCCGCAGACTTTACAACAACAGGGCAGAGCTGACTGTGACAGGAAACGTGAAGAGCTACAGGAGGCGTGAAGGGTGCTGATTTTCACCAGGGGTAAAACAGTTTATGTCCTTGTCATATATGTTCACCAAAGAGCTCAGCTTTAAACTTAAAGTAAAACTACCCACTCTTTATTCCATTTCTATTTCCCAGATGATCACACTCACTTTCTTTTAATAAGTATGATTTATGGTCACAATCAAACAATTAGAAGATGAAAAGTGACGATTAAGGTTTATTCACACCAAGAGCAAACATTCTGCAGTCACAGTGCAGCAACACTGGTTTATTTAGCAGTTTTGTTATGATTTCTTTCATTCATAAACATGAATTAAGACATCCTGTCACCAGAGACGGTACAGGTGTAAGATATGAAAGGAAAAGAGAAGCAGTATTAACAGAAAACATGACAGATATTTCCTTTAAGCTTTGTGCAAAGACTGGATAAAGACCTGGCTTATAATTTGACACTGAGGGGAACAAAAAAACATTATTGGATATTTCTTTCCTCTTTATACTTTTCTTAGATACATGTCTGGGCTCAAAGGAAAAATGGTTAGGAAACACTGCTGTAGGTGATGCTAGAATGCATTTCTATATTGATAATTCTGTACCATGGTCATTTTATGATAATGCTCTGCACTTTACATATCTCATAGAACGGGGTCTATTTATAGTTTTATTTATCTAGTGTGTTAGGACTTAGCCTTTAAAATTTGCTTTTTTTTTTTTTTTTTGCATTGCAAAATTTTATACAATTTGTACATAGTAGGACTTATTTATCATCCTCTATAATGATCACTAGCATATTTTTTTGTACTTTTTCTTATCAGCTGTGGTCCTGTCAGGTGTTTGCCCTTGTTATTGTGACTTTAACGTTTTGTGTCAGTTTTATGTGGGACAACAGATGGAAATGAGCAACTCCCTAAATCTGGTGCAACTATGTTTTCGTTTACTTGTATGGATAATCAATGTTATTGCACACTGCCCCTTGATAAATAAATAAACTAAACTAATATGCACCCTGGGACCAAATCTACTTTTTTCTGTTAAGTAAATATACCTTATGGTGTGACCAGAGGGACCTGGACCTCTAGAACCATAAATTCTGCTCTCTAGCAAAAAATCCTGAAGGAGAGTGTCCGACCATCAGGTCATGACCTCAAGCTCAAGCACACTTGGGTTATGGAGCAGGACCATGATCCCAAACACACCAGCAAGTCTACCTCTGACTGGACTAAAGACTAAATGAAAGTTCTGGAGTGGTCTAGTCAAAGTCTGGACTTAGATCTGACTGAGATGCTGTGGCAGGACTTTCAACAGGCCGTTCATGCTGGAACACCCTCCAATGTGGCTGAATGAAAACTATTCTGCAGAGAAGAATGGGACAACATTCCTCCACAGTGATGAGAAAGACTCATTGACAGATATCACAAGTTCTTGTTTGCAGTTGTTGGCACAAGCAGTGGTAAGGTTTAGGTGACAAGGACTTTTTACACCTAGGCCAGGTATGTTTGGATGGATTTTTAAAAACGAAATCATCAATAATAAAAGTGAATTTTATATTTACTCAGGTTGTCTTTGTCTAGTATTACAATTCAATTGATTTTCTGAAACATTTGAGTGGGATAAATATGGAATAGGGTTAGGGTCAGGAAATGAATCAGGAAGGGGGTGCTGGCTTTTTCAGGACGTTGCCCCAACTCCAAACTGACTAACTAGCCCTGCTGTAGGGAGTCATCTGGTCTAATGCTGTGTTCCATTTACCTCGGAGATCGGAAGTCAGAACTGGGAATGACATCACATTTGCCTGCAAAAACGGATTTCCCAGTTGTTTGCGTTCCATTTGTCATAACCACGATGAGCCGGAAAAGAATGAGTGTCTCCATAGTTGCTTATTTTGGTTGGATGTAGAGCAACTCTATGATGTACAAAGTTCGATTAAAAGAAAAGGATGTAATTTTTTATTCTGATAATGGAAATGGAAACTGTCAAAAGCTTTATATGCTATGTGTACAGTAAATGGACTCAAAAGTTACCAAAGACACAACAATTTCAGATGGAAATAGAATATTTAATGAGCTCACCACATGGAATGAAACACAAAAAAGCAATGAAACTCTGTACATCAGTGAATCCCTAACTATGTTTATTTTCTAGGTACCCCATGTATTTAGTGTTTTAATACGTATATATAGGGGTGAATCATTTAAATAATGTTTGTAAGTATTCATGTATGTACTTCACATATATCAATAAAAAGAGTTGGAAAAATGACAGATGTCATTCTTATGTTAGCCTGCCATTGTTTTTAAGATCATCAATTAGTTGTTAGCTGATAAACCTTTAAAACAACACACTGCGCAGCACTTCATGTATTAATAGACTGTTGCTGCACATGACATGTAACCACAGGGTGGCGCTGTGTCTACGATTTCTAAAAATGCACTGAGGAACAGCAAACGGTTCTATAAACAGGTCAAAATCAAATCAAAATCAAACACAACACTTTGTGCCACCATGTTGGAACGTCGAGGTCGGGGTGCTCTGTGCAAGACCGAGTTCACGAGTTGAAAGTACTACTTGGAGAGACGTTCCATTTGCCACTTCCAGTCGGTAGTCGGCAAAACAAGTCGGAATATGAGTTACGATAACAAATGGAACGCAGCATAAGTTCTGCCCACTGCCATTTCAAATCAGGGGACGAAGTTGTCCCATCATGCCCTTTGTGAGAGCGTTTAGACGAGTTTAATGCCCCATTCACACAGGACTAGAATTACCTGGGGACCCCTGGTAATTTGTAATCAGCGAGCAGGGTGTCTATGTTTTTAGCTCCGTTCTGCTGAACTGACCATTTCTGTAATATACAGGGTAAAAATTCCAGAACACATAACCTAACATACGTGACCAAAGCTGGTAAAAACTCCTGCAAGTAATCTGAGGTCATTTTTGAGTTTTTACACATTATGAAAGTGTGGATTCCAAGCTTTCTAATGGTGTATCATACATCGTACTCTGAGCATATTTTACAAAGATATGCTTTTGAATGTTAACTTCTAGTTTCTGTTTGTTCTGAGAAAACCAGGCTCAAAGTTTCAGGACTTTTCAGACCTTCAGGCAGGCCAGGTAATGGACGTGAACAACAGGGCCACATTTACATAAAGTCCACCCAAACCAAGCTTCTGAATCCGACTGGTGACGCTCATCAAAACATTCCCATAGGAAATCCACCTTCATCAAACTTTCACTGTCCCGTGATACTGAAGTCGTCCCAAGTCTGCTGATAATTCTTGCCGCTTCTTCATCGCCTCTTCTACTTTTCTTCACTGCAGGGTGCATCTTGAGGCTTGTTGATAAAGGTGATAACTAGAAACAGCTGTAGTTATGTACCGGGGGAGGGGTGGCGTGGCAGGGCATTTTAAAACACAAAATTAACGCTTCTAAATATCACATTTGTGTTACTTTTTTCATCAGATGAGTAGTTTAAATGTCGGACTTGCATAAAATGAGAAAAAAACAAAAATGATCATTTTGAAGAAATGGATCCATTTTTCTCAACCACCAGAATGCCGACTTACAGGAACTTTATCTGGCTTCGGTCACATATTTCAGTGCACAGGTAACACTAATCCTGTGCGAGTCAGTATCTCTGGATTTTAGGGTGGTAGTTCTGTTGTTTAATGTTCATGCAGCTTCCTCCACTGCTTTTTTGGATTAAAACAATAACAGAGGCTGCATAAGAAATTATAAACAAAGTTTTGACACAGAGATAAAGGGTGCTTCTTTTTCAGTTAGTTTCAGCTTATGTGTAAAAATGGCTTTATTGTACATTTTTAAAACTCTGATGTCTACATGTGTGCACGCACAACTACTCTGCTCCCCCCAGTTTCTCTTTGACAGGGCCTGATCTTATTTCAGTATTATCATATTAGTATTAATACGCTGTACAATTCATTCAGTGTTTAGGCTGCTGATCTATGCCAGGATGGTTGTGTATGCATAATAATCCCAAATTTATAGTGTGTGAAATAACATCAACAGCATCACCAACATAGAAACTGTTCAAAGTAACAGGAGAGATTTATATTTAACATTAGACATCTCCCTTTAACAAGAGGAGCTTGACTTTGTCTCTCTCCCATCAGCTGCAGATAAGCACAGGTTGTCAGGTTTCAGGAAAAACTCAAAAGGGAGGACCCAAATGCAGATAAAACAAAACTGATTTAATTAACAAACAAAAGAACTTACTACAAACCAAAGTCCATGAAACAAACTAAAAGGCATGGGAGGCACGAGGAGTAACTGGAGTAACAACAGGGAAGACATCAACAATGAACCGACACAGACACAGAGAGACACAGAGCTTATATACACAGGGAGTGATTAACAATGGTGGACAGGTGTGGACAATCAGACACAGGTGAAACTGGTGAAGGATAATCAAAGTGGAGGGAAACTCAGGCAGGAAGCAAAACTGGAATCACACACAAGGGAAGATAACTACAAAATAAAACAGGAAACATGGAACCTAACACAAAAAGCTAAACTACAGAAACACTGAAAACACAGGAGGATACAAAGAACCAAGGAGGGAAACTCAAACACAGGGAGGAAAACTAAAACATGAAACAACAAAACAAGAAGCACAGGGTAACTGAACATGAAACAGGGAAATAAACTAGACATGAAATACATGGAGTACTACACATGAAACACAGGGGAAACCTAAACATGGAACACAGGGAATTACTTAATACAATAAAAAACTAGACACATGGAAAATAACAAAAGCCCAAAATACACAGAAACACAAAGACTAAATAAAACACGAAATGAACTGAACTAAACACTAAAAGCTGAACAAAGGAAACACAAGGGCTACAGATAACATCTAAGAACTAAACCTAATACAAAGTCAAACTAGAAATCACAGAATTCACAAAGGATAACCATAGGAAACCTCAGAAACATAATAAACCAAAACCTGGATCATGACACAGGTGACTTACTGACCTCGATGCTGAAAAAATGTAAAAAAAAAAAAAATATATATATATATATAGAGAGAGAGAGAGAGAGAGAGAGAGAGAGAGAGGCACTTTTTTGTTGTCTATTATAAACTCTGGTTAACAGTTAATTAGAACACGTGAAGAACTCGTCTTCTGCAGAACACGATGTGCACAACATTGCATTTTTTGTATGAACTTGTTTTGTTTTCAAATGATGCTTTGTGCAGCAATTTGGAAACGTTCAGTTTATAAAATGTGCTATATAAATAAAGTGGACTGGATTGGAACTGAAAGAATAGAAAGACAATTCACTTTGCATTTCACGGCTGTAGCCCAGATGTTTTTCTTTAGAAATGCTGTAAATTTGAGTACGTCACAGACTCTGCTTATTCCGCTCATGTCAGAGGGTCATTTATGAACTCCCAGAGGTCCACAGGTAACACTACTCCTGTGTGAATAGTACTTGAGATGTTTTTTCGTTGTGTTTGGGTGTGTTTAGATGTTGCCTGTTGTACAGCGACCACTGCTGGGATTACTTTGCTCATGTTTCTGGTGAAATATTGCTGATTTTGATGTTAAAATCTTCTGCACCATGAGTGAAGTTATCCACTAAGTTGTCCACTTCCTGCCTATGGTAAAGAGCTGGGAGTATTGGCTCTTTTTACAGATTCTGGTCATTTGGGCTCAACTCCCTAAGAGGAGATAGCTCTTTATTTTGGTAATAGTTTGGCTTCAGTGACAATGTCAGGACACTTTCCTAAACTCTTCTACTTCCTAATGATATCTCTGACAGCTGACTGTGGTGTATCCAGCATGGATTCATTCCCCAAACTGTCCTATAGCAAAGGTTTCCTCCATTATAGTACACTAAGCTCTCTGGAACGGCTCAGTTTATATGAACAATGTTTGTAAAAGGAGACTGCATGGCTAACTGCTTGATTTTATACACCTGTAGTTGTATGAAACACCTACCAAGTGTGGCCAAATACTTTTGTCCATGCAGTGTATATTTGAGTGCAAGGTAGTCAGGATATTCAACATTCATAACTATATAGTGGTTAAGTTAAACTGCATTTACAAACATAAAGTGTTATTTCATATTCATAAAAGGAGGTTAAAAATTGGGGCAAGAATCCAGACTCTGAATGCAAACTTTAGTTCTGACTTTTGAGAAGCCCTGCCTGACGCTGAAACAATACTAGAGAGAAAGAAAGCTGTGCTATTCTTTATGTAGCGGAGCATTTTTACACTTTATGTGATTATATGATTCATAAATATAAAGGAAATTGTCTGCGTTGATCTGCAGAACACTGTGGAGGCATTCCTGCAGATCAACTACTCTAAACATTGACCTCACACTCCACAAATCTTTATTAATAACCTGCTTAAGGCCAAAGTTTGAATAACAATCACTCTAAATGCCACACTTCACTGGATTCAAGCTACTGAGTGACTACATAAACACTTTATTAGAGAAAGGGAGGCTGAATTCAAGGTTTCATGGCAGAGCTCTCTCTTCTTTTTCCTAAACATGAATGTTACTGGGTAGGTTGCCTTCGCTTTGGCTACCAAAAAGAAATGTAATAGTGGTGTCTATCATCAGTCATCCTTGTTATGCTTTTCTAGCCCTGTGCTAAAAACTGGAATGATGACATGAAAATATTTTACCTGTGCAGACAGCTCATGGATGATGTACGTTTAGTAAAACGTGTAGCTCCACCGTCACTTGTTTGTGCACTTCACTGTAGCTCTGTCCCATTTCAGGTGAAGCATGTTTTGAAGGACCTTGTTTAAGGGAGAAAAGGTCAAATAGAATTAAACGAATTAAAGCAGTGAAAGCTAGCTGCGTAGAGATCTCATGTAAAGAAATAATATTTCAGTCATCCTGTGGACATAATGAGTGGTCTGAAAACAGCTGATCCCCATCTGAACATCAGTAATCTATTTATTAAAACTTCAGATATTAAAGTCATCATTGTGAGGAATCTGACAACAATAAGACCAAATAGGCATTATCTAGTGGTAGACAGTACATCAGGTTTGTTCTGACTTAAAAACAAATCACTGAAATGCCCATCCTCTGTTTTGGTCTGACTCATCCATCTTCGTCTTCCAATTTGAGCTTCTACTCTGTGAAACAAACTTATCACTGAAAACGATGCTTTTGGCGGTCGAGGGTGACAAGATTGTAGAAAAAGAGGCGAAGACGTCTGGGGTTTTTGAACACGGGTCTGAACATGAGGTTCTGCTTTTAAAAAATCAAACAGAGAACTACTACTTAAACTGAAGCCCCCTTCAGCAACCTTTTTTATTACTTTTGGATTATAGACTTGCTGAAATGCCACACAGGGCTAAAAGGAAAAAAAGTAGCTGGAAACCAGAAATACAAGATGTACTTATATAGCTTATCATCTTAAGCCCTCTACAACCCCATGTTCAGACTAGGAGTATCTGAAGACAATGTAAAATTGGCCAGCAGTCAGAGCAGATAATAACAGAAATCTTCAAGAAAATCCATCCAGTGAAGACTAAAAGCAGTTCTGCAGGAAATGATAATGATTATCTTCTATACATGCTGTTACAGTGGTCTTCATCGGATCTTTTAAGGTCTTCAGGGTCAGTCCCACTTGTAGTTTTTCCTAATTGACCCTTACACAGTTACGGGCTTTGCCATCAATAACATGGTCCAGCCACTCCCTCCATCATACTTCTCACTCATCTGCTCCTTTCAACTGTCAGGAAGAGATAAGAGTCTCTTCTCACTCTCTCCTCCAGATTGACAGGCCAACACGCCATCTCTAAGGTCAGCCAGGCTAATTGGTTTGTGCACATCTTCGATGGACCATTAGGCCTCACAACTGATAAACTTAAAGCATTCCTCTATTTCTCCCTTTTCTCCCCTCTCTCTTTCTACAAGGGTGGCTGATGGAGGCAGTGATAGTGGTCCAGAGAGAAGTAATAACGTCCAGTGCAATCTGTTGCTCCCATATGTCGCCACCAAAAATGATTGGCTGTTTAATCTTTGGGCCCATTTTTCTTTTATTTCCTGGTCTAACAGAGGATATAGTGTTGAGGATTGGGGACTGGGTATGAGTGGCTGTGAATTTGAGAAAAGCTGAATTTATACTTCAAGCAAGGTGTGGGTCCTTTAGCTGTTGGTTTGATTTATAGTCCAGTGTAAGGTTTCAGGCAATAATGGGATCACAGATGGGATTAGTCTGAATCCTGCCATGAGTTTAGCTCACCATTAAAGCCAATATCTTCACTTGGTAATCTATAAAGATGGAGGTACATAATTCAACTGGAGATTTGACTAATCAGGGCTTAAGTATCATGATGTTTGGTTGATTGTGACAGAGTGCTTGTTAACAGATAGTTAAAGGTTTGTTTTGCCTTTTGGAAATCTTCATCTAATTGAATCTGAATGCAGTATACATACCAATGAGCTGCTTCATGATTGGCTTAAACACAAATAAAGTGGATTGGTCAAAACAGTCTTAACTTTTGCCTCTTTAGTCTCTTCAAATAATAGCTTAAGGATGAACAAGTCTTTTTGAGCTAAGCAGTGACAGACAATGTCCGATGATCCAAGCGAGTGAGGGGCAACACGAATCAAAAAGAAGACCACAAGAACGACACGGCTGAGAAGTCCGAGGGCGGGGGCATACACATGGCTTAGTGGTTTATAGTGCTACCTATGAACGCGGCCAGCCCAGGTGCAAATCCAGCCTGTAGTCCGTTGCTGCTTGCTTTACAGTACACCAAATTAAATGAAACAGAAATAAATAAAATGAATTCTTGGATTTTTAAGAGTTCATTTTCCCCACAAAAAGTCAGTGAAAATTCTCCCTGCTCGCTTAGGGAAACCTGGTTCACCTGAGGTGTTTCTCCCAGCTGAGAGCTGCTGGTGATCAGCAGAACTGGGAAGTAATATATGTGTTATATAGGTCTTATATAGGTCTTATATAGGTGTTAAATAGGTGTTATATAGGTCTTATATAGGTCTTATATAGGTGTTAAATAGGTGTTATATAGGTCTTATATAGGTCTTATATAGGTGTTATATAGGTGTTATATAGGTCTTATATAGGTGTTATATAGGCCTTATATAGGTGTTATATAGGTCTTATATAGGTGTTATATAGGCCTTATATAGGTGTTATATAGGTCTTATATTGGTGTTATATAGGTCTTATATAGGTGTTATATAGGTCTTATATTGGTGTTATATAGGTGTTAAATAGGTGTTATATAGGTCTTATATAGGTCTTATATAGGTGTTAAATAGGTGTTATATAGGTCTTATATAGGTCTTATATAGGTCTTATATAGGTCTTATATAGGTGTTATATAGGTCTTATATAGGTGTTATATAGGTCTTATATTGGTGTTATATAGGTCTTATATAGGTGTTATATAGGCCTTATATAGGTGTTATATAGGTCTTATATTGGTGTTATATAGGTCTTATATTGGTGTTATATAGGTCTTATATTGGTGTTATATAGGTCTTATATAGGTGTTATATAGGTCTTATATAGGTGTTATATAGGCCTTATATAGGTGTTATATAGGTCTTATATAGGTGTTATATAGGCCTTATATAGGTGTTATATAGGCCTTATATAGGTGTTATATAGGTCTTATATAGGTGTTATATAGGTCTTATATTGGTGTTATATAGGTCTTATATTGGTGTTATATAGGTCTTATATAGGTGTTATATAGGTCTTATATAGGTGTTATATAGGCCTTATATAGGTGTTATATAGGTCTTATATAGGTGTTATATAGGCCTTATATAGGTGTTATATAGGTCTTATATAGGTGTTATATAGGTCTTATATAGGTGTTATATAGGTCTTATATAGGTGTTATATAGGCCTTATATAGGTGTTATATAGGTCTTATATTGGTGTTATATAGGTCTTATATAGGTGTTATATAGGTCTTATATAGGTGTTATATAGGTCTTATATAGGTGTTATATAGGCCTTATATAGGTGTTATATAGGTCTTATATAGGTGTTATATAGGTCTTATATTGGTGTTATATAGGTCTTATATAGGTGTTATATAGGCCTTATATAGGTGTTATATAGGTCTTATATAGGTGTTATATAGGCCTTATATAGGTGTTATATAGGTCTTATATAGGTGTTATATAGGCCTTATATAGGTGTTATATAGGTCTTATACAGGTGTTATACAGTTGTTTCTCCCAGCTGAGAGCTGCTGGTGATCAGCAGAACTGGGAAGTAATATATGTGTTATATAGGTCTTATATAGGTCTTATATAGGTGTTAAATAGGTGTTATATAGGTCTTATATAGGTGTTATATAGGTGTTATATAGGTGTTATATAGGTCTTATATAGGTGTTATATAGGTCTTATATAGGTGTTATATAGGCCTTATATAGGTGTTATATAGGTCTTATATTGGTGTTATATAGGTCTTATATAGGTGTTATATAGGTCTTATATAGGTGTTATATAGGCCTTATATAGGTGTTATATAGGTCTTATATTGGTGTTATATAGGTCTTATATAGGTGTTATATAGGCCTTATATAGGTGTTATATAGGTCTTATATTGGTGTTATATAGGTCTTATATAAGTGTTGTATAGGCCTTATATAGGTGTTATATAGGTCTTATATAGGTGTTATATAGGTCTTATATAGGTGTTATATAGGTCTTATATTGGTGTTATATAGGTCTTATATAGGTGTTATATAGGTCTTATATAGGTGTTATATAGGTCTTATATAGGTGTTATATAGGTCTTATATAGGTGTTATATAGGCCTTATATAGGTGTTATATAGGTCTTATATAGGTGTTATATAGGTCTTATATAGGTGTTATATAGGCCTTATATAGGTGTTATATAGGTCTGATATAGGTGTTATACAGTTGTTTCTCCCAGCTGAGAGCTGCTGGTGATCAGCAACGCTGGGAGGTTAAAGGGAGCAGGTTTCTGCTCAGTTCAGTGGGTTGTGGGTGTGTGAGGATCAACACCATCAGTTGGCTCTTTTTGTGTTTGAATTTAAGATAAGAAAATTTGTTGGAGTGCTTTTGTGTGTGTGAGTAATTTCCCCTTACTTGACTGACTCCCACATCCTCCTTTTGGGTCAGATTTTTAGTTCTTCTATCGTTTTGATAGACTTAGTGGGTGGCAGTGTGGCGACATAATCCCCTCCCACCTTTTAGAAATCTTGGACTCATTTATGTTATTAAACTCTACTATGTCTTTTATCTATTGTTTTTATTTTATTCATTTTTATCTGTAAAGTGATCTTGAGTGTTCAGAAAGGCGCTTATAAATAAAATGTATTATTATTATTATTATTATTATGTCACTTATACAGATCTTTTTAGTTAGGGAAACTGAGGCAGGAAGCAAAACTGGAATCACACACAAGAGAAGGCATCTACAAAATAAAACAGGAAACATGGAACATTTCACAAGAAGCACACGAGGACTGAAAGACAAAACTAAACACTAGAAGCTGAACAAAGGAAACACAGTTAGTTAGTTAGTTTAGTTTATTCAATCATAACACAACGCCAAACATTTTGCACAGTATAGACATTTTAAACAAAATCAATAGTCATGTGTTGAATAATGACTGACAAGTTATAGGCAGGAGCAAACTGCTTATAAAAGCCTATCCTACATTTTCAACTTTTTAAGCTACCAACTTCCAGCAATGCAAAGAAACAACAACAGATAATCAATCACACTTATACGCTTCATACCTTTTTTAGCTTTTTGTAAAATAAATTTACAAACACCTCTGAGATTATACGGACTCTCCTGAATTTTAAAGAACCTCTGTACTGAGTCAGGGAGCGTTTTTGACTTTGCTCTGAACATCATTTGCATTATTTTATAATAAAACAAATCATAAAATTTCATAACATGAGAATTTAGAAAAAGATCTGTGTGAGCGTAGTAATCAGCCTTATTGATGATGCGTACGGCTTCTTTTTGTAGTTTTATTATTGGATTTATGGTCGTTTTAAAGGTGGATCCCACAATTCCACACAATAAGATATATAGGGAACAATTAATGAGTAGTAGATTAAATGCAAGGCCTTAGAATTTAATACATTTCTAGATTTATATAGAATTGCAACTGACTTTGAAATTTTCCCTTTAATGTATCCAATATGCTGTTTCCATGTTAACTTTTGGTCGATCACAACCCCAAGGAATTTGGTCTCATAAACTCTTTCAATGTCATCATTACAGATTTTTAGTTTAATATTACCATCACTTTCCTTTAGATTCCCAAAAACCATAAATTTCATTTTCTTAGATTTAATTTAAATTTAATTTATTGACATCAAACCAAGTTTTGAGATTTTCCAGCTCCCTTTCTACACCACACAAAAGTTCTTTTAAATTCTTACCAGAGCAAAAAAAAATTGTATCATCTGCAAATATTACGTATGTAAAGAAATCAGTCACATTGCAGATGTCATTGATATAAAGAATGAATGGTATTGGACCAATCACTGATCCTTGTGGTACACCACAGGTAATCTTTCTGAATGCTGATACTGTATCATTAATTTGTACACACTGATGTCTATTACCTCAATAACTTTCCAGCCAAGAATGAACGACCCCTCGTATCCCATACATCTTTAATTTCTTTAACAACCGTCTGTGATCGATGGTATCAAAAGCCTTTTGCAGATCAATATACAGACCAACAGATCACTCATCGTTTTCATTGGCATTTGCTATTTCTTCGACCATCTGCATTACTGCAAAAGCAGTAGTTCTGCTTTCTCTGAATCCATACTGATTTTACCTTAATAACTTATTTTTATGAATAAACAGATTTAATTGTTTCACAAACAACTTCTCTAAAATTTTAGAAAATTGTGGCAGAAGTGATATCGGTCTGTAATTTTCCATACAGTGTTTATCTCCATTTTTATACATTGGGATCACCTTTGCTAACTTCATGTTGTTAGGAAAGATTCCTTTTTGGAAAGACAGATTACATCCATAGGTCAAAGGTCTAAAAATGTAATCAATAACATCTTTAATAATTACTGCATCAGTAGAAGGTATGTCGATTGATCTCTTATTTTTAAATTTTCTTTCAGTTTCAATAATATCAGTTTCATGTACGCTGCTTAGAAACATAGAACTAGCATAAGTGTTTATCAAACTATTAAACATATGTTTTTGTCATCAGATGCAATAATCTGTCTGGCCAAAGCAGCACCAACATCTACAAAGTAGTTGTTGAACTCATCAACAATATTTTGTAAATTGTCCACTCTATTATTAGTTTTATTTATAAAATAATGTGGGAGTTCTGATGTATAACTTTTATTCTGAATGATATGACTGATTACCTTCCAAGTTCTTTGTATTTTATTTTTACTGTCCTCCAATATTTTACTGTAGTATTCCTTTTTTGAGTCCTCATAATGGTAGTTAGTTTCTTCTTATAGCGCTTATATTTTTCTTCACTGTCACTAGTTCTCTGTTGTAAAAACTTCTTGTACAGTTGATTTTTCTTATTACATGCCTTTTGCAGACCTCTTGTCATCCATGGTTTTCCTTTATATTGACCTTTCACCCTACACATTTTGATAGGACAATGTTTATAATATAATTTTAAGAATGCAAACAAAAATGCATCATATGCTAGCTCTGGATCATCAACATACACCTCATCCCAGTTATAATTTAAGATCCATCTTTAAGGCTTCAGTTCTCTCTGAGGTTCTCAATCTCATTAATTTGCAGGGAGGTTCACTTTTATTTTCATCAACCAAATATTTAGCAGTTAAATTATGAACAACTACAAAAACAGGAAGATGATCACTGACATCACTTATGAGCAAACCACTTGTTGCTTGATGATGAGTATTTGTAAAAATGTTGTCAGTAAGTGTAGCGCTGTCTTTGGTTATTCGACTCGGTTTGTCAGTTAGGGGCCAGAGACCCAAACTAAACATTGGATTACAAAATTCTGTTGTCATTTTATGTTCATTCCATTTCATTAAATCAATATTGAAATCACCACAAACAAAAAGTTGTTTCTTATCGCATACCTTACCTAAAATGTCAACCATGGAGTTAACAAATGAATCGATGCGAGAGCCAGGTGTCCTGTATATGCAACTCAAAATAATACTGTTCAGATTAGTGAAATGAATTTCAATTGTCAGACTCTCCATGATATCATCCACAACTGTACTGTCAACCACTCTACACTGAAAATCTTTCTGTAAAAACAAGGCCACTCCACCACCCCTTTTATTTTTGCGGTTTTCACTAAAATGATTGTATCCTGCTAACATAAAATTAGAACCCTTTTCATTCGTCAACCAAGTTTCACTAATGGCAATGACTTGAAACCTACGTTTCAATGATTGTACATTTTCTTTGATTTGAGCAAAATTTGCATAGAGGCTTCGGCTATTAAAGTGTGTAATGGAAAAACCATCCAGACTAAGTTCATTAAATTGATTTTCCATGTAGTATTTGGAACCAGAGTTCCAATCTTTGTAAAAAATTGTGTCTAGATCAATGTCATTCTCAAAGCTAAATGATTTATGTTCAGTTGACTTCAAAAAACTTAAGTGTGACTCTTCATATATTCTAACAGGGCTCAGCTAAATCATTTTCATTTTCATAGAAATCACCATACTCCTGTTCTAAAGGGAAAGATTCATTTTTATCTGTCATATCTTAAATGAAAAAGCAAATGTCCATCAAAGTCACAGGATTGAATAATGTTTTTGTATAATTTAACTGCTCTCTTACCATCATAGGGCCCTGGGTGTAACTCAAAGAAAAAAACAAAAAACAAGGAATTCTGATTTCATACTTCAAACTTGGCACCAACTCTCTGTCTTGCTTCTTTGTTCCAATAAACCATCCGAACATTTCCAGTCCTCAGTGAGTGTACCATTTGCTAACCAAGCTGCGTCCATTGTCACTTGTATCGTTCAAGATCTCTCAGATTCCTCCCTGCAACCACCTTTGCCTGCTCTGGTGGTCCATTTAACCTGATGAATATTTCCCCACTCCTTGTCCATGTTGCTTGAATTTTGTTTTGTTTTGTGAGTATGCGGCTGTGTCTAGCTATTTCAGCATTTTTCTTTGTCAAATGTTCATTTATGTACACCCCTGTGCCCTTTAGTCTTTTTGCCTGTCATAGTACGTTAATCTTATGCTTTCTGTTGGTAAACTGTATAGCAATGGTTTGGCATTTTTATCCTTATGTGGAAGGCTGTGGCAGGCTGAGATGTTCTCACTGTCCAGATCAATGTTCTTACTGCTCAAGAATTGAACAACTTGTGTCTCTAGTGTAAGCAGTTCTTCAGGTGGTGCATCCTCACCTTGCTGGTCACTGGCTGCAGCCCTGGCATAGCTGCGATGTCTGGTATCCAGCCCAGTGATGATCAGATCATTTCCCCTAGAGTACTGCTCCAAGTCATCAATCCTTTCTTCCAGTAGTTGAATCTTCTGGTCTTTTATTTTTGATTTTGGCCTTCAGCTCACAGACCTCTTCCACCAGACCCATGAGACTGGCTTGCTGCTTAACCACGTTGCTGATCTCTTCAGACATGAAATTGAGTGTTTTTTTGATTTCTTCCAGCTCTTCTGCCAACTTCTTAGTTGTTGTCGCCATGTTTTCCAACATTCCTTACAAAATGATATGCGCCGGGAAGCTTGATGCCAAAAAAAGTTCTGCTGCTGATCACCATGTGCTCCCAGGCCCCTTACAAAAAAACCACGGTCAGAAACACCAAACTGATCAAATGTCCCCAAAAAATGAACAAAAAAATCACTTTATTGCCAACAGTGCTTTCATGGCACATGGATGGCATAGTAGTTTGGTGATTTTAAATGGATTTGCAAGGAGACTCTAACCCAGGAAGGTTAGTGGCAGCCATCTTGATCTTCAGTTGAAACACAGGAGGATATAAAGAACTAAACACAAGGAGGGAAACTCAAACACAGGGAGGAAAACTGAACATGAAACACAGGGAGTAAATCTAAACATGCAATAACTAAACAAGAAGCACAGGGAGTAAACTACACATGAAACACAGGGAATGTAAAACTAAACATGAAGCACAGAATAACTAAATATGGAACACAGGGAATTACTAAACATGAAGCATAGAGAATAACCAAAACATGGAACAAGGAATTAACTAGACATGAAACACAAGGAGTAAATCTAAACATGAAATGCCTAAACAAGAGTAAAACTAAACATGGAACACAAGGGATTAACTAAACATTTAACACTAAATACACAGAAACACAAGGGATCATAACACTCACAGAATCAAGAAATAAACACTAAAACAAACTGAACTACAAAAAAAAAAAAAAAACAAAACAAAACAGGAAAACACTCGAGAATCTCAAAAACATAAATCAGAACCTGGATCATGACACAATCAGAGGCAGAGTAAGGTGTGGCATGCCTTAAATCAATAATCTTACGAATTAAGCAGGATACTACTCAGAGATGTATGTGAGTATTTATGTATACTCTATGAAAACTGAAAGATAAGAGGGTAGGCTTTATTCCTGTGTTTACCCTGCACTCCAACACGGCTCATATCTTTATGGATTCATAGTGTTTAGTGTCCAGAAAAATCCTGGTTCTAGAGCTGATGAGAAGTACTTGAAGTAAAGTCAATCATCCCAGAGCCTCTTTAGAATGGTGCATTTGTCTGCTTCAAAGACAAAGGAGGTCTAGCATGCAGCCTCCCCACAACAGTAAAAATACAGAAAACCGAATCCTCTAACACTGCAGACCCATGCTGAACAGGTAAAAACAGACTCTGATGAAGAATACCAGGGAAATATTTGGAAAAATGGCTACAGTTGGCCATATTGAAAGGTGATTAGTTGTATTTTTATGAATTCACATCATCTGGGACTTCTGTTTTTGCAGAACTATGACGTACCAAACACAAGCTTTCATCTGAGTATTACTGGATATGTGTGACCGGCTGCTAAGAGGAGCTTATGTTGTAAGAGTGCAAACAATGGCAGCAGGAATTGTGAGTGTGCGTGGTGTAAAACATATATCCTAGGTTCGTGACTCAGCTTTCGGAAGAGCACCATAACTTCAACGGATTCAGGATTAGATGGATTTATGAAGTCAAAGACAAAGGTAAAGTTATGGCTCAGAATAAAACATCACAATGCTAAATTTCATGATTAGAAAACTATGAAGGTACAGATTTTCCATTCAGTGTTACCTTTTTTTCTCCCATATGCTCAAGTTAAACTGCTACTTTGTCCATTTAACCCACTTTTGATTCTTGCTTGCCTGTTGGACTCTACTATCATGATGAATCCTTGCTGGGAAGTTCCAGCATCTTCTAAAGGAAGGACAATATTACCACAACAGGAAAAACTGCTAAAAGGGCTGGACCAAATTTTAGAAACTCCCCAATTTTACTTTGAATCCTTTCCTCACAGCTGGGTGAGAGAATCACACACAAAGCAAAGACAAGTGCTCAGGCATTCCCTGTAGCAGGCACAGCACGCCCAGTGATGTTGATTATCTTTGACAGGCTGCCACTGACCAATGGCGCCCTATCTGGAGCTGTTTGAGTTGTGCCTGGTGGCCGAACACAAACAAGTCTCTTCGTGTAGTGTGGGCTTCACAGTGAAAAGTCCTTCAACCTGATCTGATAAACAGCAGATAAGAAGAACACGGCAGATACTGCTGGGCTTCACGTCTGGCCTGGACAGAGGAGGACGGCTAATTATAAGAAGGGAAAATGCAATAATTAACACCATTTAAACAACAGCAACTGAATGTTAAAACATGAAGATAACAATAACAAAAAATGGTGATAATCAGTAATCACCATGAAATTATAAAGTGCTGCATAAAAACCAGACTAAATAAATAGTTTACTGCACGTGAAAGTCTCAGTGTTCCAAGCTCTTCTCAGATCCTCTGGAAGGATGTTCTTCATCATAACCGCTAAAGGCAGCACTGTCAAACATTTGTGTTCTGCTGTGTGGAAAAGCAAAGAAAAAGACCCGAGGATCTGAGAGACGTCCTGGTTCATGAGCTGAAACTGTCTCTAAAAGGTAGTCTGGTACAAGACCATGTCGTTAGGGATGACTACCAAAACCTGCTGCCAACATGGCGGTTCCCATAACGACTGGCCGAATGAAAACACTTTTTTGGTGATTAATTTCAAAACCCCAACACTGCCCCCCTGCCAGTCCAAACAAACGACTCAAGAACTTCTGGAATTAAGAAAAATCATATTTTTCTCAACGTCTGTGCTCAACATTAGCATGTTGCTCTTTTAGTGCTAAAATAGTATTGATAGTGTTCACTCTTAATTCTCTTGAAATCAGTTCCTCCTTTTGATGATCTGGATAGATCCTTATTTATAACGGTTTATGTTTAAAGCAGAGGGATGGAGGGAAAGATCATCGCATTTCCTATGTTCATGTTTTGGACTTCTTACTGTACTTTTACATTTGTTTTCTATTTTAATGTTTTAAACATTTTAAGCTTTGGCGTTCATTTGCCCTTGTAGGCCACCGTACATAGAGGCTTACTGTCAATGTCTGGACTTAATAAGTAAATAATTTTACAGTTATGCCACTGAAATCTACAGGTGTTCCTGTATAGAGCCAATTCTCTCTCTGCTCCATGTCAAAGACTAATAATACCACTCTCCAGCGCCCCCTCCTTCCGTCCCCCTGGTCATGCACCTCAGCCGTCAGGGAGCTGCAGCCTGTAATTGGGTGTGGAGCCTGAGAGGCCATGTAGTGGACGGCTCAGCGGAGACTGCAAGAGTCAATTACCAGAGCTGACAGTGGCGTGGAGAGAAAGGTACAGCAGACACACTGTAGTGATCTGTCTGAGCAGGATAAAGGAGACAGAGGGCTGTGCGCTAATGTGAGACCAACATGTTACATTTCTCACCAACAGTCACCGTGGCAGCTGTGGCCAATTTCTTACTTATGTGCTGGCTTAGAAGGCACCAAAGGAAAAAGTTTGAAATATGCGGCCAATTTTTCTGTCTGTGGATCTAATTAGCTCATACTGTTCACTGCCATCCTGATGTTGAATAATGCTCTCTCTCTCTTTGCAGATAACGCTGCCTTATGTATGACATTTTCACAGCTTCCTGGCTGACTTTAGGTACATACTTCATTATAAAGTAGCTGGGAGCTTTGCTGAGTTTGCTTTAAAAGGGACAGTGACACGTTTTAACCACATTCTCAGGAACTTCTGGTGTCATTTGGCTCCCATCACAACTGGAGGTCAAAGAGGGTCTTCATTCTTTGTGGGTTCAGTAAAAGCGGACTGATTGTCCTGGCATCCTTCTCCCTTGAATTTTCTTTTCCGGTGTTTGAGGTCTAGCTGGAAAATTTCATGAAGTTTGTGAATAAAAATGTACACATTATTCTGATTAGTTATGACAAGGCAACAGCAAGGTCATGAGTCATTGAAAAGCTATAAATAGTTTCATAAAGCTCATATTACTGGATATTCAAAAACAGATCTTAAACACGAATACAGTCATGAGCCCAAGGACAATAGCTGTACTGTTAGCTGTTTATTTGTAGTTATGCTCTAACAGCGATGTATTTCTCATAGTTAAGACTACTGCTGACGAAATGTTTAGTTTTCATCCTTTTTAATGTGTAAACATCCTGGAACATTGTTCTAATATTAGCCTGGCTGTTATACAAAGAAAGAGCCTTTAAATAGCAGCTCTGCCCCGTGTTCACATCCCTGCTGTACAAACTTCCTGAGCTAGATTCATTATCAGGTAAGATAATTGTCTATCATCAACTTCTCCCCGGTAAGCCCTCATACCCGGCCAGGTGAGAGGAACAGCTGATCACTGATGAGATTTCTGTCACCAGCTGCACAGAGATCTGTAGTCCAACCTCTCATGAGCCAATAAATGTTTAATGTTGGATTTAGAAGTCCAGTGTGGCCTGTTGGTTCCAACCTCACTTAGCCTGTGGATAAGTAAAGTGTGGTCATCGATATCAAAAGCTATACACAATGCAGCACGGTTTTTCCCTCTGTCCATTGCACAAACATCATTGGTAACAGATGTAACAGCTGTGCTAGGGTTATGATTTGATCTGAACCCAGACTGATATGGACCTAAAACGTGACTACAGTAGAGGAATGATTTGATTTGATTATTGACTAGTGATTCAAAGATTTTTACTAAACAAAACAGTTTGGAAATTGGCCGGTAGTTATTAAGATCTGTCTTTTCCCCACCCTTGTGTAGTGGGACGACATGTTCAGTCTTCCAAGCCAGAGGAAGAGCTCCAGTAGAAAGGGACAGATTAAAGATGTATTTAACTTGATCAGATCCTAGTGGGGCATCGAGCTTTAAGAAGTATGGGTCAAGCCTATCTTCTCCAGTCACCTTCCTGCAGTCTATGTTTTGCATTCCCTTTGTGACATCAGAGGAAGTAAAGGGCTGCAAACTGAATGGGGAGGGCGGTTGTGAGCGGGGCACATGAGGCAGATCACGCTGGAACTGAGCGAAGGTTGGAGCAGTGGCGTTTGTTTGAATCTCTACAACTAAAAAGACACAAACAGAAATTATTTCAGATTTGGCGGTCAGTCACAGCCTGTTCTATTTCAATTATTGCTAGGTTTAGTAGCAACACAATCCCGTTCATATAAAGGAGGACACGTCGCCTCTAAACCAGGACTGTCTCTCTGGTGCCAAGCAAGGCTGGAGTGATTTAGAAAAAAACATTGAACCTGATTACTTTGACTGATATTGTAACTGATGTGCCTCACAAGATTACAGGGAACTACAATTTGTTTCATCATTAGAAGGTTTTCGGACTAATTCTATCACCAGGAGCACTGGTGCCTCATCTTAAATTGACGTGTAAAACAATTATTCACTTCTCTCTCAGTTCAGCTGCGTTACTGATAAATGCTTTGGTAATAGACAGAAATACACTGTGCTGTTTTACTTTCAGACCACAGGGTTAGGGTTAGAATAGTATTTTTAATTGAGATGCTGTTTCTTTTGAAACAGGCAAATAATGAACTGCATGTAAAGGGTTGCTTTCAATTAAAAGAGGAGGGAAACATTTACAGCTAAATAAAATGTCTTTGTGCATCCACCTTTAGAAGAGCATTTATTTCCGGGTTAACATGTATGATAACTGAAAACAACTTCTATTAATTACAGCCTTCTCATGGACAGAGAAGTATAGATAATTTAATTCACCTCTTTTTAAAAGACTAAATAACCACTGCCATTGCAGAGAAAGGATTGGGAGATTGGGTTTTTAATATTAAGAAAGACATTTGAAATAGCATTGATGATACATACAGCAGCAAATGAACCCAAACGGTTTTACACAGAAAGCGCTGTTTTAGTGTGCCACCGTCCTTCACAGATAGACAGACAGAGGGAAATTCAACTTACTATATATATACTTGAAGTTACCTTCATCACTGTTCTGCACCATCATCATCTGGAGGAATTTTGCTCCTCTGGGGTTGTCCGGTACCTCTCTGCGGCATGGCTCTGTGTATGAAAAATATTCAAGATGGTGATAAAATTAAACAATAAACGTCAAAGCCAAGTCACTGATTCATTGTTTAAGCTGACCGTTAACACCTGCAGATTACTGAGCACATCTCAGAGTACTGATGCTCCAAACGTATGTTATCCCAAAGACCCACATGCTAAAATTCACAACATGTAAATGTATTTACAACCTGCTACAAAATACCTTTGCCATAAAATTGTGTACAGTTTGCTGCTCTGTAGCTGATTGCTTGTATTAGCATGTGGCTAACATCAGCTGTCTTCTGGCTAGCTGTAGTCCCTCCTATCATTCACATGTGGATGTCATCTTAATGCGGTCACTTAAGGCCAAATCGACAGGTTACATCAATACTCAGTATGACTGTGACTTTCCTGCAAACAGTAGCAGTAAGTCTTCCTCACCGTGGCTATTTTCCCTCTCATGACTCAGATGCCTTTGGTCTGATGCACTTCCTGTCTTCACTGAGGATACCACCAAAATTAAAGTGGAAAGAGTTTCAGATGTAATTTCAAATGCATACATGGGCTTGTAAATATGGAATTAACGTCACTTTATCAAAGTTACTTTGATAAGAAATTGGCCCTTGGGTGAAAATAAATCCTTCAAGTATTTTCACTGTTATTCAAGCAAACTCTTACTGTGAAGGAAGTATGTTGTCGTAGTTACTGCATTGCTGTGTAGACTTTATCCAGGAATAACGTAAAAATAAGCGGATGGCAGAACTACTGAGAAGTGATGAGGGTCTGAATAACCACTGAGAGCACCGAATCTGCTGGAGAAAAAAATGAATACATCATTTAGACGATAAATAGAAAGAAAAACACAACGATGTCATTGTTACTGTAATGTTACATCTGTTTTATTTTGAACTGTACTTTTCAGTAACATGACCTCAAGAAAATGACTGGAAAAATGACCATAAAATGAAGTTCAAAAGAACCAACACTGGTGCTCACACAGCACAATGAATGCAAAAATATGGCCAAAATATTTAGAGCAAATCTACAGATACTGGGGAGCGTGACGGAGGAGGCCTTGAAGATGATGATGGGGCTCAAGAGGTGAAATCACTGGCTTTGAAAAGAGCACAGAGGGAATCCTTAAAAGCTTATTTAAAGACATCAGGGCATGTCACAAAATTTAGCCACCATTTATCAAAAATATACATTTCTGATCTTTCATTTCTGTGGTTTGTTTTCAAAGTTGTCTGGTTGAACACTGATTTTATCTATTGGCTCTAATAAATGCCCTGATGACAGGATAGCTAAACATTTATAATGTATAAAGCAAGTTCTGTAATACTTGATAATTAAACAACGCTCACTGATGCGGTTTTATTTGACTTACTCTGAGCTGTCAAAGCTTCTTTTTACAGGACAGTTTTAGTTTACTTACTGAGTAAATTGTGACGTTTTCCTGAGTCATACTACAGAACCTACATGGTAAAACTGGTTTTATTGAGTAGCAAAGTGATTAATCCACCACTAATCTGAATTTATTTTATATTTATAGGTTATTTATTAATACCTACTATCACTCCTGTAGTTTCTTTGCATTTAACTACCTATCACTAGGGTAACTGTCCTAGTACACATTATAATGTGTCTGGTAAATACCTTTTTCAGCTTGTGTTTGCCTGTACTTACATATGTATTTACCAGGTAAATACCTATAATTTGATCCTTAGTTTATCAGTACTAACATACTGCAGTGATTAAAATACAACACTGTCATTAATGATAGTTACCAGGTTAATACTTAGGATTGAGCTATAGTTTCTTTCTGCTTACCGATTTATTACCAGTGGTACTTACCCATTAAACCAATATAATTTACCATATAGTTACTGGGTAAATGCCTAGTAATTAGGGGACTTTAAAAGAAAGGGCTACCAAAAAATTTTAGCCATGGAAGAGTGTTGGTGAATTTTATACTCTAAATACCTTAGCAGTTGCTGACCCTGTTCTTACGTAGTCTTTAGATTTGCTGTTGTTCCTAAATGCTTCCACTTTCCGGTGACTGTGGAATATCCAAGAACTTGCTTCTTGCAAAGATGGCATGCATCACATTACCGCGCTTCAAGTCAGTAAACTCTTCAGATCAACCCATTTAGAATCACAAATGAAGAGACTGCATGGCTAGGTGCTTGATTTTATACTGCTGTGGTAACAGGTCTGATTGGAACACCTCAATTCAGAAATTAACAGATGTGGCCAGATACTTTTGTCCACATAGTGTATATCAAACACAGGAGGGTTTTTTTGTAATCCCCAGAAAGGAAAATGGATGAGTTGAGACCTTGAAAAAGTAACATGGAGAACATGGGGATAGGGATGAAATAAACTGGATGTTTGTCCATGAAGAGCTTCTGCAGCAAATACACAAAAGGTGCAAAGATGCAAACAACAGATCCACAAAACATGCAGCACACAAATGCAGCTTGTCTAATGAAACCACCAAAGACACAAAGACACGTATCAGCACGTTTTCATTCTGATGGTTTAGTTTTCAGGATGTGATGCATCAGATTCAGTTACAGTTGGCCTAAAATCAGATGGTGTTTGACAGATCTTCTAATGTGATAATACTTCGAGTGAATGTACTGCTGTATGCATATTGCTTTTCCAGTGAATCAGCAGTGCCAGAGGAAAAGTGGCATTGATAAGTGTGTGGGTTTAGTTTGTGTGGTTAGAAGAGGTTGGTAGAAATCAGTAAACTCACCCTCTCTTAGCTATGTTGCTGTTTAATGCCTCCCCTATATTAATACAGTCTCCTCGTGTCCTGAGTCCCTTTTCACAAATCTACAGATAGAGATCAGATTAGCCTGCTGCAGGACAGGAATTATCTCTGCAGGATTTAGATTAGTGGAATGTAATGAAAAGATTACCTGAGCACCTGGATTTTTTCTAACCATTAATGAGATTATCCATGTAGAAATCAGTATTTCTGTCCTAATCCGACAGAGCTACGCAGGCAGGTGCAGCGCTGCTCTGGATTTATCCATGTTCCAGCTGAATGCAGTTTACTGTTTGTTCATCATTTTTAGATTAATAAAGCCCTGGTTCTCACACAGTCTAGCCTCAGGACCCTCTATTTCTTCCTTCATGAGAAATTAAAGCTCACATTTATGAGTTATAAGTTTTACAGAACATTTTAAAACATCTTTTTTCTTTAAACAAATAATAGCAATTCAGATCAATTCCAATTCACAGAGACTGAAAGTTGTGGATGATATCAAAATATTTAGATAAAATGTGGCATTCCTCCTGCTTTTAAAACTCAGCTTTTGACGCTATTGATCATAGAATTTAATCAGTCAGTCTCTCTGACTGTTTTTCCAGCCTGGTTTAGGTCTGATCTTTCTCACATCCAGTTTCATGTCAGCTATGTGTAACAGTCTCAGTTGTAATTATGGAATGCCACAGGGAATCATTCTTGGTCCTCTTCTATTTGAACTGTGCATACTATCCCTCAGAAACATTTTATTTTAATTTATTTAACCTTTATTTCACCAGATGCAGACTCACTGAGATCTCTTTTATTTCTAGAGGTGTGAAGTTAAACAGATATGGATCGGTTAACCGATCCTAACGTCAAAAGTCCAAATGCATCGGTCCGAAGGGCCGTGGATCAGTTTAAAATGAGACACGAATCGGTCTTTGGACCGGTTTTAATGTTGGAGATCTGTTCACTGAGCCTGTTCTGCTCTGGCTCATCGTCTTTCAATATTATCTTTACCCCTTGTTCTCCTGTACTAGATAACACACAGAGCTCTGTCTATCCAAATGGACTTTACTTGTAAAATTAGTTTCATTTGTTCTACTTAGAGAAAATGGAAATTTAGAGAAACAGCCATCTTATCCCAAAAAAGGGAAAAAGTCAGAATCTTTAGAACACAACCAAAATGTATTTCTTACCACTGGAAAATGAGTCAAATAACCTGTCTGGTTATATGTCTGTAAAGTGTTTCCATGTATCATGGACGCCACAGCGTTTTCCATGCACACCGGTTCAGAAACAAAGCTTTAAACTTAACAGACAGGTGGAGCTGAAAATTCTACATGTGCAGAGGATTTTTCTATAAAGCTCAAGGTGTTTTCTGAACATTTCTAGAATTTAAGTTCAGCTCTCCACTATGAATCCTCCAACCAAAACAAACGCCACCGCTCAGGCCAGAACAGTTGTAGTGATCTGGAGGCCCCAGGCAGGGACCAGCATGGGCCCTTTCTCCATTTAGCTAAAAGCAATTAAAGTGAATGAGCCAAATATTTTCAAGCATCTTTCTTTTCTCTTTTTGGTAGTTAAGTCGGAAAACTACAGGACATATCTGAAATACAAGTCAAACTCACCAGATCAGAACATTTTAGCACGATTTCTAGGTCCAATGTAACTTTTTATATAAAATCACTTCTACAGTATCAATAAACCTAAGTTTTTATTTTTGTTATACCGTTAACCACAGAGTAATTACTCAGCTGTTTCAGTGATGATCTACCTAGCTACAGTTTGCTTGATTTAAAGGCACTTTGGACATTTTTGATTCATTCATGTACTCAGCATTAGTTTAGTAAAGAATTTAAGCTTTTGAAGCACTTAAGATATATTTCTGCTTGAGAAAAGTAAGAAAAGGAATTATTGCAGATAAACTGTATATTTTCATAGTTGAAATAAAATGTCTAACCCCCACCTCTACCTCTTGTAATGCTGTAAAAAGCATTGCAAATGTGTATTTTGTAAAAAATGTTTAACATTTGCTAACAGTTTAAAGATTGAAGTAAAGGCTCGATGAGGGAACAGCACTCTCGCTCTTGTGATATTTCTCCGGTGATTACGTCTCACATTTTAAAGTTAGAGTGTCTAGAATTTTATTTAGCTTCTTTTTTTGTGAGCATTATCAATTCTGTTTGTTTCCTTCTTTAAAAGTAACCTTCAGCTTCCTCTGTGCTGCCTGCAGATCACTAAATCTCTCTCATGTTGTCTGCTCTCATTACATCTGCAGGTAAACCTACCACACTGCAAACCGGGATGAAATGGTTTCACTGGTCATCCCAGAGTATCTACAGTTGTCTGGTAGGGAAAAAGTAGTCTCTTACTGTGTGAGAAACGGTGGTCGACAGATTGTAAACGCCCCCACTTGACAAAGTTTCCCGTCTGGTTTCTGTAGTTGTTGAATGCGTTTGTGTGATATCTCGAAACACAGACGTAGACTCTGTTATCATCTGGTGTCACCCTGAATCTAACCTGGTACTTCAGACGCCCACATGGAGAGAAGTGGTGGCTGTGTGGAGCCAAGATATCAACACCTGCAGTACACCTGACAACTCAAGAAAGGGTCAAATATATCAGGATTTCAAGCACTTGAAAAAAAGTAAGACATTTAGATGAGTTAATCATCTGCTGGATTTAACTGTAGATCCTTTCAGACTAAGGTCCTCTTTAACCCTCGGTCCCTACTATGTCCGTTTTGAGGACATTCATCATTTTAATCATGTTTTTTTTTTATTTTTTTTTAATTAAAAGTCACGTTTTTATAGATTGAGGCATCAAATTTGGCCAAAGTTATTATTTTTCTTCATATTAAAAAAAAATAAATAAATAAAAATAAAAACCATGTCACCCATGGAACGCCCATAGCTACATCCAGCCTTGTTTGTCTGAAATCAGACACATAGACTTCCATTAAAAACATGTCTTTTTGACTGTGTGTCTACGGCACCAAAACAACTTTTAGCACTCATTTTTTTTGCAGTCAGTCGATCACCAGGGATCTAAATTTCACCATTAAACAGTGATCCAGCGGATAGTGCAGTGCACCATTTTAACCCTTTCAGCAGCGCAGACGTGGTTTTCCTTCCCTGGCTCAGAGTGTTTAGAGCGCTATTTCACCCGCTAAACATAACCAGAATTAAATGAACTGATTCTTGCCACTAGATATGGATGTCTGAGAGTGGGCCACTTGTGTAAGGAAAAGTTTGTGGGCTCCTACGTGTGTGCTCGGGTGCGAATCTGCGTGTATGTGTACAAGCGGACATGCCGTAAGTGAAGTGTTTGCATTAGGATATGTTACCTGTGAATTCTGCAGCCTGGGACTAAGAAAAAGGGACATTTGGAAAATTTCAACTTTGCCCTCACTTCATAGCAAGTGGCTTAACAAGCATGAGGATGCACGGGTCCTTTCGATCAATAGGTAAGAATAGATCATATCTCAAAGATGCAGTACATTTATATCTGCGCGTAACTGGCATATTTGTGGTCACATTTTGGTTAGAGGTGGAAATGCGCGTGTTCATGGTTCATATCCCACATATTTCCTCTGATTCTTTATGCCTGTACATAGAATAAACCTAATATGAACAAATGCATTCACTCGCATTAGATTTGGTAGAGAAGGAAGCGTGAGAAAAGGAGGGTAAAACTGACGTGTTTTACGCACGGATGGACTCATCTGTTTAGCATGGACAAATCCAAGTCATAAGCATAGTGTACAAAAGGTGGCATAGAAAGGGTGTAAGATTGAATTTTTTTTAATTTTTTTTTTCAGTAGTCAGAGTTGAAGTTGTTGAAGAGATCTGAAGCATTGAAAGTTTTTAAAAAAAATGAAAAATTAGTATTATATTAACGCCTTTCTGCATGTCCCTTTTGCAGGACAAACAAGGGTGGACGGAGCTAAAATATGGCATTCGGCACTACAGAAAAAAATTTCAATGCATCGAAATAATTTTTACTACTTATCATTGGCATGGCCCAGACTCTATTTATTGAAAAAAATATTTTTTTTCTAGATCATTTTATATGGGAATTATGGTGTTTTTGTGTTTTTTTTTTTTTTACCATAAAAAAGCAGGGACATGGTGTACAATAACTGGCATAAAAAACATGTAACATTGAACTTTTTAAATTTTTTTTTAGTGGTCAGGGTTGAAGTTGTTGAAGAGATTTGAAAAAAAATGTTGAAAAATGATTATTTTATTAGCACCTTTCTGCATGTCCGTTTTCAGGACAAACAAGGACAGATGGAGCTAAAAATTACAAGGGACCGAGGGTTAAAGACAAAGACACTATATTATTTCATAAGAGCTGTACTGCAGAGCTTAAAATGAACTCTTTACAAGTATCAAATGCATTTTCTCACATTTACTTGAGTGTATTGCACACTGCTTGTTTCAGATGTCTGCATCATCTCTACTCATATTTAGAAGGGAAAGCATTTGCAGAATCAAATACTTATTTTTCTCTTTAGTGAACTCTCAGGCGGAATTAAACCAACCAAAACAACATTTTTCTGCTGGCAGAGTGCATTTCTAGTTAACCCAAGATTGTTCATAGAGTACTATCATAAGGTCAAAATACTTGGGTTTATGACCAGACCTCTTAAACTTAAGGCTTTCCCATTTTTCAGAACTTACTCTACAATGTCCGTGATCTATTTTCTTGCCAGAACATCTGATTTCATTCTACATAATCCACACTTCATAAATCTGAATTAACATCTTATGTTAAGATTTATACAGAAGGAATGGCTCATAGTTAGGATAAATATCTGCCAAGAGAGTTTGCAGATCTTATCAAGTCTTGAAATAGGCTGTGCTATCCACAGTGCATTCAGAAAGTATTTAGACCCCTGTCTGGAGGAAATCAGGCACCACTTATTGCCTGCCCAGTACCATCCCAGCTGAATAAAGCATACTACAGAGACATCATCAATGAAAAGCTGTTTTATAGCACTGAGGATCTCAGACTAGGAAAAAGGTTCACCCTCCAACATGACAATGACCCATAAACACACAGAGGGGTTGGGTTAGGTTTAGGGGGGACTGTCCCAGCAACAGCCCTGACCTTAAACCTAGCCAAAATCTCTGGAGAGAGCTGAAAATGGCTGTCCAACGAGGGTCAACATCCAACCTGACTGAGCCTGAGATAAAAAGAACGACAGAAAAACTCAATCCTTGAGGTGTCATATAAAAGAAAAGGCCTGAAGCTGTAACCGCTGCCAAAGGACCTTCACCTGACTACCGAGTAAAGGATCTGAAAACCTACGTCAATGTGGTATTTCAATTATTTTTTTAAATAAACCTGAAAATATACAGTGCTTAACAAATTTATTAGACCACCACCCAAAGTCAGGTTTCTGCCACAGCTGCCCTAAATTAACAGCATTGGTAATTACCAAAATCATTTTTGATGTTTCTGCAATGGTTAATACACCAATATGTAGAAGCTCTTTAACCCAAATGATATTTTTAATGCTAAAATAGAATTATTATTGTTATCCATGAATTTTCAAATTTACTGATTTACAAAAACCTGAAAAAATAGTAAAGCACATTAATATTTCTGATGAATATGTCAAATTATAGTTATTTACTGTCATTCCTGAAGAGAAAAATGAGTTTTAGTGGTTGAATGTTATGCTTGATTCATTTCTTACTTCTCAGAGAAGCCCAGTGAGCCGGCTCACATTTGGTTGAATTCAGTTTGAAATTCCTCATTCCTGTTCAAAATGGTAAAACGTGGAGAGCTGACTGAAAATGAAAGAGTCCGCATTAAAGCCCTTCATGATGCTGGATGGTCTCTGAGACAGATATGACAGCTGGTCTAATACATTTGTTAAGCTCTGTACATATATTTCACTTTGTGGTGACGTGGCAGTGAGGGATAAAACAGACGAAACAACTGTAGCATCAGGCTACAACATAACAGAACTGAAGAAAGTGAAGGGGGTCTGAATACTTTCTGAATCCACTGAATAGATGCAGAAATATCATTTCTAGACCAGTGGAAACTTATTTTAAATTGATATTAGATTTATACACTTCATTTACTCCTTTTGAAGTGTGTCTTTTGTGATGCTAATGTGCCTGTTATGAATGTTTTTATACTTAGATCCTTTTTTGAGCTTTACTTCCCATTATAATGTTGTTTTATTCAGTACTATATTGCAACCATTTTTTAATCCTGCTTCTCTTGCTTTTGGGAGGTTGGTTGGTAACTTCCATAATGAAAACATAATTCCACGTTAAAACCAGATTCTTATACAATGAACAACTACAACCTTCCACCAGTGACAAACAACATGGACAAGTTAGTGCCTCTGTCCTCCTTTTATTGTTTTTATCTGTTTTATTGTGTTTGTTGTTGATTCTTATGATGTCTGGGTTCTTGATGATGTTGTGAGGTTGACTGTGTTGGTCAGGTTCTTTACTGTAAGGGCTCTGCTGACACTCAGCCGTCCTTTGTTGTCTATTTTAGGGTTCTGTTGCATTTTTCTTCTTTGTGCTTCTGCCCATTCTAAAGCACTTTGTAAATCCTTTTATCAATTATTACATGTGTACATACAAGTGAAAATTATTGCAAAAATGTTAAATTTAATGTTAATTATGTTTCAGTAAAAAATAAAAAGTTTGAATATTTGTTTTTAGCCACATTTGTATTGTCATTCCTGTCTGCATTTTTCTCATTTTGTTTTTGTTAGATAAGCTAGTTTGGGGGATTTCATCAGCTTTCAGCAATGACTGCGGTTTATACTTCCCAGCCCATAAAGGTGTAGCTACAGTTGTCCTGTTTCCCTTCAGTTATCTTAAAGCAACATTAAGTAATTCTTTGACTCATTTTTCATGTCATTCATGTCATGGTCTGAAGGGGGCCCACTGGACTTGACCCTAACCCGTGAATTATTTTCAGTGATCTCTATCGTCCCATGCTGTCCAGTGGACCAAAATTTAGATGAATGAGAATCTACCCAGACAATCCTTATGACTGGCCTTTGTTGAATCACTTAGGAATTACTGTGTCCATTATCCTTTATTTCACTGAATCTAACCAGGGGTGCCAGTGTTGTCTGCTCTGAGCTTTTCCACACCTGATGTAAGCGTACTGTAGTACCTAAAACCATGATATCATAATGGACATGTAGGTGTGGGTCTATCCATTTGAATGTTATCAATAATAAAACAATTGAAATTTAAGTTAAATAATAAAAGAAATTAAATATGTTTTTATTTCATGCATGTCCTGGGCGTCTAAGGAAAAGAGAGTTTCAGAACCACTGCTTTATTTAACCCCTAAGTTGTGTTCAGTGTTACCTATTTATGAAATACAACACAATAATAAAGGTTTCAAATAAGAAGGTCTGATATTTCCTAAATGATCATTGTTTTTGTCCTAATATTTTTGTCTGTAAACACATCCATCGTTATCAAAGATGCACTGCCATTAATTTCCTCATATCTTTTACATGATTATTAGATGTGATCCCCTTGGTAATTTCCTCATTTAAAGAATTCATTGATCTCATTTAGCCCCACCACACACCAGCAGAGAACTCTGAGGTCGTTTGCCACATACGAGCTGTGACCAATCAGATTCACAATGCTGCTGTAATGACATCGCTCATCCCGTGCCCTTCAGCTACGGCAGCTGCATGGTGGGGGAGATTTTTTCCCTGAACCTTATGAAACACATTTTCCTTCCACTGTTACTCAAGAATACTCACATTTTAGAGGGGAAATTATGTTAAATCCTCCATGAAACAAAGGGACATTCTCCACATGGAGATGTTTGATTTTTGTTTTTTTTGTTTCCATTGAACAGGGTTTTTTTTTTTTTTTTTTTTTTTTTCTATTTTTGCACAGTCTTATGACGCATAAATGCAAAACCTTGAACTTCTACACTTCCAAGCTGTTGAAATTTCAGGTATAAAGCCAAGGTCTCCTCCTGGCAGCACAGTACTATGTCTTAAACTACTGCAGAACTCTGACACACTGAAAGGTAATAGTGGAGTGCCGTGCTGCTGGAGGGCCATTAAAGCCTCTGCTCTCTGAGGTGGAAAAGCAGCGATCAACAGAAATGAAATGGTCGTACTGTCATCTGAGAGCGCAGATCAATCGGGGACAAAGTAATGAACACTGCGAGGGCTGCCTGACAAAGAGGTGAAGGGATACTCAGCTGTGGCTGCTCTCCAAGGCCGTGCCAACAAACAAAAAGACGAGTGCGAAAGCGGTCAGGACAGGGAGTGGGCGGGCATGCAGCGTCATATTTCTAAAAAGTAGAGAGCTTCTTGACCTTGGCTGTGATGAACTGTCTGCCAGCTCTATGGTAATTCAGTTTGTTTGCCATGGAAGCTGCTCGCTGGATGTGCTGAGCCTCTGTGGGCAACTGAAATCATGATTATAAATCCTGGGTAAACACAGAGCATCAAAACGCCATAACAAAACCAGAGAATTATAGAGCTGGCACTATGAGGTCATCTGATATAGTTCAGTCAGGTGATAAGTCATGTCTGCATAACCTCTTTCATTAATCTGTAAAGATTTTTTCCACAAGGTCAAGGATGACTGACTGAGATCTGCTCATGTGGGTGCACTGAAAACACCATTCACACATCTGGGTGCACACAGCAACAAACAGCATAAATAAAGGGGGCGAGCGCGATGCGGGGGAAAGCTCTGCAGGCAGACGTGTGCTCTCTGAATGTTCAAAGTCTCTGTATTGCCTCGGTTGCTGTTCTGCAATTTCACAGCTCAGGGTGTACAGACATGGAGAGAATAAATTAAACAGTCTATTGACCTTACTTTGTCTGCATTCAACTTTAAAATGAATTGCACTCAATAAAAAACATGAATCAAAGAGCAGCAAATAAACACCAAAGAAGCACTATATTTTATTTCACAGAGATAGACAGCATTCAAAGAGATTCTGTGACTATGTCTACACCTTGATGTTTCTTTACTTTGTTAGTAATCTTAGACACTTAAACAATTCAAAACAACCGTGTTTACTCTATATCTCAATGTTATAATTGTTTTATCAATGATGGGCTTATTATATGGGCACTGAAACCTGGGCCCAGGTTAAAGGAATTTCAATCAGGAGAGACCAGTGACTGATTTAAAAATAAAATTTTAATTTACGTCTGAGATAATGAATAATATTTATTAACATAGATGTGATATTGAATTATTGTCAGAGTCTCTTTGGCAGTTGAACTCCACAAGGACATACAGTCGCTAGAAAAAGTATGTGAACCCTTTGAGATTTCTTGGATTTCTGCATAAATTGGTCATCAAATGTGTTCCGATCTTCATCTAATTCACAACAATAGACAAACACAGTCTGCTTAAACTAATACTGCACAAAAGATGATATGTTTTTATGTTTTTATTGAACAAAACATAAACATTCTCAGTGCAGGGTGGAAAAAGTATTTGAACCCCTAGGCTAATGACTGGTTGACCCTCCTTTGGCAGCAATAACCTCAACCAAACATTTCCTGTAGTTGCAGATCAGACCTGCACAACGGTCAGGAGGAATTTTGGACCATTCCTCTTTACAAAACTATTTCAGTTCAGCAATATTATTGGGATGTCTGGTGTGCATTGCTCTCTTGAGGTCATGCCACAGCATCTCAATTGAGTTGAGGTCAGGACTCTGACTGGGCCGCTCCAGAAGGCGTATTTTCTTCTGTTGAAGCCATTCTGTTGTTGATTTAATTCTATGTTTTGGGTCGTTGTCCTGTTGCATCACCCATCCTCTGTTGAGCTTCAGTTGGTGGACAGATGGTCTTAAGTTTTCCTGTAAAATGTCTTGATAAAGTTGGGAACTCATTTTTCTATCAATGACAGCAATCCGTCCAGGCCCTGAGGCAGCAAAGCAGCCCCAAACCATGATGACCCCTCCACCATATTTCACAGTTGGGATGAGGTTTTGATGTTGGTGTGCTGTGCCTTTTTTTCTCCACACATAGCGTTGTGTGTTCCTTCCAAACAACTCAGTTTTGGTTTCAACTATGGACAGAATATTTTGCCAGTAGTGCTGTGGAACATCCAGGTGCTCTTTTGTAAACTTCAAATGTGCAGCAGTGGGTTTTTTGGACAGCAGTGGCTTACTCTGTGGTGTCCTCCCATGAACTCCATTCTTGTTTAATGTTTTACTTATTGTAGATTTGTCAACACAAATGTTAGCATGTGCCAGAGATTTCAGTAAGTCTTTAGCTGACACTCTAGGATTCTTCTTCACCTCACTGAGCATTCTGTGCTGTGTTCTTGCAGTCATCTTTACAGGACAACCACGCCTAGGGAGAGTAGCAACAGTGTTGAACTTTCTCCATTTGTAGACAGTCTGTCTTACCGTGGACACATGAACATCAAGGCTTTTAGAGATATTTTTGTAACCCTTTCCAGCTTCATGCAAGTCAACAATTCTTGATCGTAGGTCTTCTGAGAGCTCTTTTGTGCCAGGCACGGTTCACATCAGGCAATGCTTCTTGAGAACAGCAAACTCAAAACTGGTGTGTGTTTTTTATAGGGCAGGGCAGCTTTAACCAACACATCCAATCTCATCACATTGATTGGACTCCAGGTTGGCTGACTCCTGGCTCCAATTAGCTCTTGGAGAAGTCATTAGCCTAGGGGTTCATATACTTTTTCCACCCTGCACTGTGAGTGTTTAATGGTTTGATCAATTAAAAAAAAAGAAAACATATCATCTTTTGTGCAGTATTAGTTTAAGCAGACTGTGTTTGTCTATTGCTGTGAATTAGATGAAGATCGGAACACATTTGATGACCAATTTATGCAGAAATCCAAGAAATCTCAAAGGGTTCACACACTTTTTCTAGCGACTGTAGCGTGATCGAAGGGTGTCTGCCCTGAGCAGCAGAAAGATCTATCCCCCGTGGTTTCCAGACACTGGTGGTGGTGGTGATGGTTGAAGAAGTCATCTTAGTCCATAGTTGATGGACTTGTAGACTTGGCGGTGATGGGGAGGTGAAGGGTTGCTTGGAACCACAGCATGAATGAACTGATGGAGGAGAAAGCCACATTTAAAAGGGGATGGTTCAGCAGTGGAGGTTGAGAAGGTGGAGCAGCTCGTTAAGGTAAGAAAGAGAAGCTGTTGTTAATTTGATACTTATCTGCGTGAGCAGCCGATGACTGAGGTTGGTTATTGATGGCGTGTGTGGGTTGTCTGAATAAGTTACCCACTTGTGGTGATCAATTTTTTGACACCAGTCAGGTGTCCAGAAATACAAAGGAAGTTGTTTGAAGCAAGACAAATTGAGATAACAGTTAAAACCTTCCGTGTGAGTAATTTCTCATTGCTTTAAACCAGACGAAAATTAAATCATGATGTAACTTGTGATTTACACACAAGATATCTGAATTCGCTTGGAACCACGCCATGAATGAACTGATGGAGGAGAAAGCCACATTTAAAAAGGGCAGCAGAGACTTGATAGGCCAACAGTGAGGAAGTGGAGCAGTGCTATTGGATAGGTGTGACCAGGTGATGTGAACAGCTGATTCTGATGTGACAGAGAGCAAAAGGAGGGAGTGCATGAAACAGTGCAGGCATAAGCTACTAAACCCGCATGGAGAATATAGTCTTCCTAACTGAACTTACGCTAAGCTTCATATGTCTAAGTGGAGAAAAAAGGCAACCACATCCCAGTCAAAGTAATGCTGACATGTTTTAGTTTTGTGTTTTAAATTTAAAAAACTCCTGCATCTGTCATTTAAATTGGATGGAGGTGATGTAAGTGTTGACTGTTACTAAAAAGTGCAGACTTTAATCATAACGGTTATTTTTTTGTGATCTGTCATGTTAGCGCTGCTGTTGGTAACTTTTATGTTAAAAACCCTATTTTTTAAAATATTCTATTTGGATCAAACGTCTGTTTATTCATAAACAGCGCTTGGTAAGAGGAGTAAAATTAGACTACAGCGAGATCTCTGTGTTTCCATATGCCTCTGCAATCAGCAGACAAAAATTCTCCAGGTATCACCGACCAATCAGATCTACCTCTGACTTCTCTACCCTGATTGGTTGATGGGCAGGGCTTACTCCCTCATCCTGATTCAGTGAGGAGCAGCTCTCGCTTCGTAAAGGCAGGATTTGAAAACAGCTTAGACAATGGCTGAAAATGGCTGACAGTGGTAACTCAAGGAACAGAGACAAGATTCTAGTTCTTTGTTTGGCCTAAACAGCTATTAGCATACCAGTAGCAGCACGGCTAACACAGTGAAAACGCTGGGAGAAAAGAGGACTGAGCAGGAAATAAAACGAGAGTAAACATCAGTTCAGCATCTGAGGAAGCTTCAGGAGCGGAAAAGTTTCCTTTTAGATGTGGGGCTAACTGCGTCTCTCTTGGACGGGTAGCTGGCCTTTTCTTTCTTCTGCTATGTTGTATTGGGAATCGAGAAATGTAGCTATTCCTATAAATGTCGCCTGCTGTGTGATGTAGTTTTGCTGAGGCCTGCTAACCCGCGGGGTAGCGTAGCCTTGTTGACCACTGAAATGTCAAGCCTAGGAGGAGTTATTGGAGATTTTCAGGACTATCTAGATATAATTTACATTACTCCTGTTATGAAGCGTTGTCCTGGAGCCCGGGAACGCTTCTCAGCGATTGTGTACACATTACACCGAGCAAAGTGGCAACATTGCCGGGGGCCTGCTATTTAACATGGCGCTGCTGCCTGGAGAGGCTTCTGGTAGAGTTTACAGGTCGTAGCTTAACAAGGTTATAATAGTTTGGGATTTTTCATTAGTTTTAATTCAGTTTCAGTTAACTAAAATTATTGTTGAATTTTAGTTTTAGTTATTTAGTTTTAGTTAACTATAATAACCTTGGTAGCTAACATATTCAGATCATTTTGCGTTGACAGCTTAGAGGATGATTTACTCTGTTTTAGTTTCTAAATCATTCTAACTGCTAATCAGAAAAGTCACCATTCTCCTGCTCATATCCTGCACTTACCTCGGTAGCTTGCTTAGCATGGGCATGGTTTTAAAGTAATTATGTGGAAATATTTAACACTTATGAGAAAGAGGAGTGAGTTTCAGTTATTTCCCTTTTCCCTCAATTTCAAGTACCATTATGTTGTGATATAGAATAACTTTACTGCATCTGTTTTACTGGGTTAGAGCCATGATCGATTTTTTTAATTTGCAGAAATGATTGAAAAAAAAAAAAAAACAGGAAAAGCTACAAAAAAGTAGTCTGAATCTGAAAACAGTGTATGCAAGCAGCTTTGAAAGCATGGTGCAGCTGGTGTCTTCAGCTTTTGAGAATTAGGGAAATCATCTGAGCTAAATAAAAGGAATGATATATATATATATATATATATACATTGATTGTCTATAAACACATGTTTAGGTAAATAAATAAGGGTTTACTACGTCTTCATTGATCAGAAAGACTGTCGTTGTTTCTATTGGCATGGTGGATTTCGTGAAAAATAAATGTGTTCATAGAAACACTGAAACCCTGAGCTGATATTGAATTCCACTTGAATCAGGCGTAATATAAACATCAATCACAGAAGCCTCTGTATACAGTGGGTCATGTGTTGCTAAAATAACAGATGCAGCTGAGTTTTTATTGTACTGCAGCGGTCTGGTGAGCACTCTACTGTATATCGACCTCTTGTTTTCAGTTAATAGATTTAGTAAAAACCCTGGTGGGGTTTCAAAGGCGTTGGTGTTATGTGGGGTTGAGCGGCTGTCGGTGACTGCCAACAGTTAGTCAGTCACCCATGCAGGTGTTGCTACTGGGGCTGAGCCTGTATGGAGGAAGATGTGATTGGATAAAAGCAACACCTTCTTCTTCTGTCCAAGCATTTATTATACAGCAAATGTAATTCTCCAGGCATGTTTAAAAAAAGGTTGCTGCTGCTTTCTTCAGGAGCAGACAGGCTGTATAGTCTGGAAATTGGCCTCTCTTTTTCTGCGCAGTAAACAGTGAGACGGTGTTTAAGCCCCTGGATTCTGAGTTTTAACAGAGATAAGTTCCTGAAGAGTTGAGGGATAAAAAACATCCTGTAAAAGGGATCCTGCCATCTGCTCAAACTGAATTACAATGTTTTAGCTATCAGTGCAGCTGCTATGGCAGTTTGAAAAGCTGTGGACAACATGCAGGGAGCACTCAGAGGAAAGGACACTTAACAGTGTATCAAAGTGACAGTAATACTTTCATGTCTGTTGTGGGAAACAACAACCCTGGTAAACACATTTAACACCAGAACAAGTTCATTGAATCCACACAGGTGTGGTTGCCAAAGGTGGGCAGCTGACTCCAGATAGTCCAAAAAGATAACCCAGGAAAATTCAACGGCACCAGTGCCAAAAGACGTGTCACATCAGTGCTGTGTGCAGGGGCTGAGCAAAGTGTACAAGCATGAAATATTTAGGCAAAACACACAGCAAATTTTGCAGTGTTAAATAAACACTCTAAGAGTTAAATTTAACACTGTCTGAGTGTATTTGGTCCTAAACAGAATTGGTGTTAACTCTTTCCACAGTGTTAAAATTTTAGAGTAAAATTAACTCAAAATTGAGTAAAAAAATGAACACTGGCTAACACTGCACAGTGTTAATAGAACTTGACACTTCATGTTAACCAACTCTGAAGAGTGTAAAAATTACTCCTAGTTGTGTTGGTTATCTATTCTTCTGTAATAACAAATTAACTCTTTGTCAGTGGTAATTCAACTCCCATAGTGTTAAATTTAACACCTATGCTGAGTTTATATAGTTCTCCAACTGTGATACATCGTAGCATTTAAGTATTACTTTTCAACACATGAGGGTGTTTTTTAACACCTTAGTAAGATCATTCTTTTCTGTTGTGTTTCAGCAGATTGATGAATAACTTAATCAATAAATGCCTGAGTGTGGTACTCAGGCAATTTCAAAGGGCTGTTACATATTTGTGACCTACGGTAAGCGATGGACACTTACACTTTGCTCACTTATACAGCCTCTGTTGCCTTACACATACACTACACTTTGCGGCCACAGGCAGGAAGTCACTTACTCAGTAAACAATTTTACTCATGGTGGAAAGTTTAAAAACTTAAAAATCTTCAACAATCCACCAGAAACATGAACAAAGGACTTCAAGCAATGATTACTGTACAATAGGCATCATCTAAACATAACAAAACACAATTTAAAACATCTAAAACCTAACCTACCTAACCCTAACCCTAACATTCTGCATGAGGGCATCATGGGAAGATTATAAAAATTTTGAGATGAAAGTAGGCGGAGCTTATATCAATTGACTCTCTGCAGTGTTGATGGGATCAACACTGTCAAACAACTCCAACACTGAAGACCACTTAACTCAGGGTGGAGTTAAAATTACACTTAGGGAGTTAAATCAACCTAACTCTGAGAAATTAACACTCCAGTTTTTACTGTGCACATGTGAAATGCATTTTTGAAATTTCTGTCTTTTTATGTAATTGCACTTTAACTTTTAACTTCAAAATTAAGGATGTTTAAATATGTACAGTGCTTAACAAATGTATTAGACCAGCTGTAGTATCTGTCTCAGAGACCATCCAGCATCATGAAGTGCTTTAATGCGGACTCTTTCATTTTCAGTCAGCTCTCCACGTTTTACCATTTTAACAGGAATGAGGAATTTCAAACTGAATTCATCTTTTTATACCCAAATTTGAGCGGGCTTACTGGGCTTCTCTGAGAAGTCAGAAATGAATCAAGCATAACATTCAATCACTAAAACTCATTTTCTGTTCAGGAATGACAGTAAATAACTATAATTTGACATATTCATCAAGAAATATTAATGTGCTTTACTATTTTTTCAGGTTTTTGTAAATCAGTAAATTTGAAAATTCATGGAAAACAATAATAATTCTATTTTAGCATTAAAAAATATCATTTGGGTTAAAGAGCTTCTACATATTGGTGTATTAACCATTGCAGAAACATCAAAATGATTTTGGTAATTACCAATGCTGTTAATTTAGGGCAGCTGTGGCAGAAACCTGACTTTGGGTGGTGGTCTAATAAATTTGTTAAGCACTGTATAATATATATGTATGTATGCATGTATGTATGTGTGTATGTGTATGTATATATATATATATATATATATATATATATATATATATATTCATTCATTCATTCATTTATTATCTTTTAAAGGTCTTTAAATAACCCAACAAAGGGGCGAGATCTAAATCTTTGTCGTACACTCTGTTAATAATGCAAAGGGAAGACACATTTCCTTTGAGCAAAATAACAAAAACTGACTAAAGAATATGTGAATATGTGTCACATTAAAATGCACAGAAAGTTAGCAGCAGCCTGTTGTGTCACAGCCCAAATAGTTGATTTTAACATAAATCCAGTCTCTTAAAAAAATAAAAAAAAAAAAACACAAAGAGCCACATAGACTGATTCATCCATTGAATAGTATACACAGTATTTCACATCTATCTTGGAAACAGCCTGTACAGTGTTTGGGCTGGGCAGAAGTTTTCCAAAAATGTCAGAGGATGATTTCAATCATTTAATTTATTACGGGCCAACCAAAGCAACCAAACATGATGTAGTAGACTGGTGCCATCACTGAGGAAGTACTAATGCAAGTCTGACAAGCAGCGATTATCACTGTTCACTGCCAGTTGAGCCCCCTGGAAAGTAAAACCTTTTGTGGGAGCCAGTTGGAAGAACAGAAATCATGTTTTCCACTGTGAAATGCTTTCAGTGGGGTCCTTTGCTCTTCTTTAAATAAAGTTCTCCATTTCTAGAATATTCATTATGGCTGCATTTTGACTAACCTTTTTCTTTCTTTCTTTCTTTTTTTTCTGACAGACTTGCAGTAGAAATCAACCAAGCCTGTCATTCCACTCATATGACACTGATTGGTGGACTTGTTCTATGACCAGGAGCAAACCGTTCAGCTTGAAGTGTTGAAAGATGGATTCACCTGTGGACAGACATTGAATCTGCCCATTCCATCTGCTTTACAGAGATAGCAAATAGCTAATCAAAGTAGAGATTTGGGGGGGGGGATCTACTGTTTGTGGTAGCTTTGGCATATCTTATCTTATGACACATTTAATGCAGTGCATGCAGCAGCTGCCTGTCACAAGAAGCATAAATTATTCATACAACAGTAATTAACTGGACTCGAAATCACAACATTTTGTGGCACAAAACTGAAGTTTTTTGGAAGAGGATAATTGATGTGGAGGAACATTATGCTATTAAGTGAGCTCCATCTGAAATGAGTTTATTCGTGTAATGTTATATTATTTAAAAAAAAAAAAAAAAAAAAAAAAAAACAATTGAAATTTCTTGAAGTTGTGATTTTGGTTGGGAGTTGATTTAGGCTCAGTCCCAGTGTGTACCTAAACATCTAGGTCCCGAGTCTTGTTGAAACGAATAGATAGGATGGAGAGCTGGGGTGCATGGCCC